>NW_026612301.1:0-25569 GCF_029931775.1 Euleptes europaea
CAACAGCCCTATTTATCACCTGGGCCATCCTGGAGTTCTCAGATTGATATATAAAACTAGACCCGAACAAAAACAAATTTATAAAATACTTAATACTATTCCTCCTAGCCATAATAACCATAACAACAGCAAACAGCCTATTACAACTATTTGTTGGCTGGGAAGGGGTAGGCATCATATCCTTCTTACTAATCGGGTGGTGGCACGGGCGCACCAATGCAAACACATCCGCCCTACAAGCTGTTATATACAACCGAATCGGAGACATTGGACTAATCCTGTCTTTAGCTTGATTCGCAATACACTACAACACATGGGACGTACAACAAACATTCTCACATACGACCCCCCCCACCCTGCCACTACTAGGCCTAGTCTTAGCAGCCATGGGAAAATCCGCCCAATTTGGGCTACACCCATGGCTGCCAGCAGCCATAGAAGGCCCAACCCCAGTATCAGCACTACTTCACTCTAGCACAATAGTCGTTGCCGGAATTTTTCTACTGGCCCGGCTATTCCCAATAATACAAAACAGCCAGGCCACAACTACCCTCTGCCTATGCCTAGGAGCAATAACTACAACCTTTGCAGCACTCTGTGCCCTCACACAAAACGATATCAAAAAGATCATTGCCTTCTCCACCTCAAGCCAGCTCGGCCTAATAATACTAACACTAGGACTAAACCAGCCACAGTTAACATACCTACACATCACCACACACGCCTTTTTCAAGGCCATACTATTCCTATGCGCAGGTTCAGTAATTCATAATCTCGGGGACGAACAAGACATCCGAAAAATAGGAAGCACCCAAAAAACAATACCGCTAACCACAACCTGTATAACTATCGGCAACCTAGCCCTAACAGGGGCCCCCTTCCTAGCTGGATTTTACACTAAAGACGTAATCATTGAAACAATAAACACATCACACTTAAACGCCTGAGCCCTATCAACCACTATTATTGCTACCGCCCTTACAGCCGCCTACAGCCTACGCCTAACCTTTTATGTCCAAACAAATAAGCCTCGATACAACACAACTACAACCCCAGCAGAAACAAACCCAAGCCAGACTCGACCCCTAGTACGACTCGCCATAGGAAGTATTATATCTGGCCTATTTGTGGCCACAACAATACTACCAACCCCACCCCAAACAATAACAATGGGCCCAATTACAAAACTAGCCGCCACAATTATCACGCTAGTAGGCCTGCTATGTGCTATAGATATCACCATACAAACATCCAACCTATTAAAACCAAAACAAAGTACACCAAGTACATCCTCAACACAACTGGGGTTCTTTAACACCCTTGCACACCGAGCCCAACCAAAATACAACATACAATTCGGACAAAACACCGCTATGCACTTAAATGACCTTATCTGATATGAGGCCATCGCCCCAAAAACAGCCATATTAATTAACACCGCCCTAGCTAAAAAACTGTCCAAATCACACACCGGACACATCAAAACATACCTAGTCATACTTATTGCCACTCTAGCCGCCGCAATTACCACATACTACTAAACCGCACGTAGCCCCCCAAAACTCGACCCTCGAGTTAACTCAAGGACAACAAACAGGGCCACCATTAAACTCCCCCCACACAACAATAATAACGGCCCGCCCAAAGAATATATCAATGCAACACCACTAAAATCAGTCCGAGTACCCTCAAAACCAAAATCGTCCCCACCAGACGCCCCACACCCATCAATAGACAACCCTCCAAAGTACCAAACTAAAAACAAAACTAATATAAAATACCCAAACACATAATACAAAACAGAGTAATCCAACCACACCTCAGGATATTGGTCTGCTGAAAGTGCCACAGAATAAGCAAAGACTACCAATATCCCACCTAAATAAATTAAAAATAACACCAATGCAATAAAGGACCCACCAAAAATAACTAACACCACACTACCACCCAACGCAGACACTACAAGTCCCATCGCCCCAAAAACAGGAGAAGGATTTGACGCTACACCAATAAACCCCAACACCATACACAACACAGTAAAAAAAACAAAGTACGACATAATTTTCATTTGGCCATGCCAAAACCTGTGATACGAAAAACCACCGTTGTTATTCAACTATAAAAACCAATAATGACCCCAATCCGAAAAACACACCCAATAATCAAAATAATAAACAACTCATTTATTGACCTCCCCACACCATCAAACATCTCCGCTTGATGAAACTTTGGGTCCTTGTTAGGGCTGTGCCTACTAATCCAAATCTCCACCGGCCTATTCTTGGCCATGCACTACACCGCAGACACCTCCACAGCATTCTCATCAATCGCCCACATCTGTCGTGACGTACAACACGGCTGACTAATCCGAAACATCCACGCCAACGGCGCCTCCATATTTTTTATCTGCCTTTATATACACATCGGGCGAGGCCTATACTACGGCTCATACTTATACAAAGAGACCTGAAACATCGGCGTGGCCCTACTATTCCTAGTAATAGCAACCGCGTTCGTGGGCTATGTCCTGCCATGGGGACAGATATCATTCTGAGGGGCTACCGTAATCACAAACCTACTATCAGCAGTTCCATATATAGGAAACACCCTAGTAGAGTGAATTTGAGGCGGGTTCGCCGTAGATAACGCAACACTAACACGATTTTTCACTTTCCACTTCCTACTGCCATTCATCATCTCAGCCACTGCAATCCTACACATACTATTCCTACACGAAACGGGATCAAACAACCCAACAGGGGTAAACTCAAACTCAGATAAAATTCCGTTCCACCCATACTTTTCAACTAAAGACCTGCTAGGGGCAGCCCTTATAATAATAACACTACTGTACCTATCCCTTTTCTCCCCACAACTGCTTGGGGACCCAGAAAACTTTACCCCAGCAAACCCCCTAATAACCCCACCACACATCAAACCAGAATGGTACTTCCTATTCGCCTACGCCATCCTACGTTCCATCCCAAACAAACTTGGAGGAGTACTTGCCCTAATAATATCCATTATAATCCTACTGCTAATCCCACTTACACACAACTCAAAACAACGAACAAGCACATTCCGACCACTATCACAACTAACATTTTGAACCATAATCGCCACTATCGCTATCCTAACCTGAATCGGAGGACAACCAGTCGAAGACCCATTTATCATAATCGGACAACTAGCTTCCGTCCTATACTTCACAACAATCCTACTATTAAGCCCCACAATCAATAAACTAGAGAATAAACTAATAAACTGATAACCCCACCAGCCCTTGTAGCTTAAACCACACTTAAAGCACTGACCTTGTAAGTCAAAGATTGGAACGCATTACAACCCTGGGGCACTACTCACACCCCCACATACAAAAAAGACTCAACTCTTAACTCTAGTCCCCAAAACTAGTGTTTTCACTTAAACTATTTTCTGAGACCACCCCACCCAAATAGGCTTCACCCCCACACGGGGGTGGAGCCTATATGGCCACTTAACAACCTTATAAACTCCAAGGCCTCCGCCCGCAGTATATCAAAAAAAAGACTCAACTCTTAACTCTAGTCCCCAAAACTAGTGTTTTCACTTAAACTATTTTCTAAGACCACCCCACCCAAATAGGCTTCACCCCCACACGGGGGTGGAGCCTATATGGCCACTTAACAACCTTATAAACTCCAAGGCCTCCGCCCGCAGTATATCAAAAAAAAGACTCAACTCTTAACTCTAGTCCCCAAAACTAGTGTTTTCACTTAAACTATTTTCTAAGACCACCCCACCCAAATAGGCTTCACCCCCACACGGGGGTGGAGCCTATATGGCCACTTAACAACCTTATAAACTCCAAGGCCTCCGCCCGCAGTATATCAAAAAAAGACTCAACTCTTAACTCTAGTCCCCAAAACTAGTGTTTTCACTTAAACTATTTTCTGAGACCACCCCACCCAAATAGGCTTCACCCCCACACGGGGGTGGAGCCTATATGGCCACTTAACAACCTTATAAACTCCAAGGCCTCCGCCCGCAGTATATCAAAAAAAAGACTCAACTCTTAACTCTAGTCCCCAAAACTAGTGTTTTCACTTAAACTATTTTCTGAGACCACCCCACCCAAATAGGCTTCACCCCCACACGGGGGTGGAGCCTATATGGCCATTTAACAACCTTATAAACTCCAGGACCTCCATTAGTGTCTAGGGTTATGGGGGGTCCCCCTTTACATACTATGTATAATCAACATACATTTATTTGCCCCATGAATATTGTCCCAGTACATATTATTATTAATTTTACATAATACATACTATGTATAATCAACATACATCTATCTGCCCCATGAATATTGTCCCAGTACATATTATTATTAATTTTACATAATACATACTATGTATAATCAACATACATCTATCTGCCCCATGAATATTGTCCCAGTACATCCTATCATTGATTTTACATAGTACATATCATCAAATAAGCGTGGATTAATAAATCCATGTATTTAAGACATATTGATTCTTTACCGGACATATCCCGAGAGATCATCAATCCTTGTATTCGCACACCAGGTGCCCAGTCTCGTAGTCCATGAAATGTAGACTAACACACAGTGCCCTTTCCAAGGCCTCTGGTTCTGTGAGGTCAAGTCCATTAATCGCTGACGTATCACTCGTGCCTTTTAAGAGGCCTTTGGTTGCTAGGATTAGTTACACGTCTCCTCATACTCATAGCATCCCTGTGCTGTCATGCGGCTGGTATTTTTATTTTTAGGGTGGTATATCACAACCTCATTTCCAGTGGCTGTCAACTAACAACTCTGCTGAACCTACGGTGCAAGATGGCCCACGATCCCACAAGCCCACCCAGGGGTAAATTATTCATGCTCGAAGGACATATAATTATTTACTAGACTAAAAACCAATGAATAAACACGACACCTATACCTATACCTATACCTATACCTACACCTACACCTACACCTACACCTACACCCATACCCACACCCATACCCATACCCATACCCACACCCATACCCATACCCATACCCATACCCATACCCACCCACACACACACACACACACACACACACACACACACACACGCCCCCCATACACCCACATACACCCACACACACCCACGCCCCGAACACGCCCATACTCACACGGCTACCTCCGGCAAACCCCCCTTACCCCCCACTAAGAATTTTTCCCTGCAATTAAAGTGCTTCTCGCCAAACCCCTAAAACGAGATTTAATTGCAAAAATTTTTTCTTAGTTGCGATCCAAGACTTGCCATAATACCACAAGAACAAAAATCGCAGCTCCCCACACACAAAATAAAACCCCAAAATGTATATATATATATATATATATATATATATATATATATTACACACACTAAACCACACAACGGCAACTCCGTTACTGTAGCTTAAATAATACTAAAGCACGGCCCTGAAGTTGCCGTTATGGATCCTAGTAATTTCCCGGAAACACACCGTTTTGGTCCTAAACTTATTATTATTTTTAACTCGAATTACACATGCAAGCCTCCACACCCCTGTGCAAACCCCCACACAGTGCCTACCCACTAGGCCAGGAGCAGGTATCAGGCACACCACACTATTTAGCCCCAGACACCTAGCACCGCCACACCCACACGGGGCCCAGCAGTGATAAACATTAATGTATAAGCCATAAAGCTTGACTTAGCCACAGTTAAACCAGACGGGGCGGTAAATTTCGTGCCAGCCACCGCGGTTATACGAAAGCCCCAAAATAATAATACTCGGCGTAAAAAGTGACTAGACCCCTAAAACTTAATAAAAGAAGGCTGAGCTGCACCTACGTTGTAAAATACTAACCAATGCAAAAACAACTCCACCCCTCCCACAATTAATTAAGCCCCATCGACTCACGAAAGCCAAGGCCCAAACTAGGATTAGATACCCTATTATGCTTGGCCATAAACCAAACTTGCACCTTACACTAGCAACTCGCCAGAGAATTACAAGTGAAAAACTTAAAACTCTAAGGACTTGACGGTGCCCCAAACCAACCTAGAGGAGCTTGTCCTATAATCGATACTCCACGCCAAACCTTACCCCCTTTTGCCTTTACCCAGCCTATATACCGCCGTCGCAAACCTACCTTATGAAAGAACTGCCGTAAGTAAGATAGATAACATTTAACACGTCAGGTCAAGGTGTAGCATATAAGGGGGCAGAGATGAGCTACATTTTCTACACTAGAAAACACCACAAGTGACATGAAACCTTCACCAGAAGGTGGATTTAGCAGTAAAACAAGCAAGATAAGCCTGTTTGAAGCCTGCCATGGGACACGTACACACCGCCCGTCACCCTCCTCAAGAACTAATAAACCACACTTTATAAAAAACAAAACACCAACAGATGAGGCAAGTCGTAACAAGGTAAGTGTACTGGAAAGTGCACTTGGCCACTAAATCAAGAGGTAGCTTACACTTATATAAAGCATTCAACTTACAATTGAAAAACGTTTAAACAAAAACCCGCTTGAGCCCAAACTCCACAGCTCAACAAACAGTTCAAAACCTCAAGCCCCACTATAAACCAAACCATTTAACCCAGTACCAGTATATTTTTAGGCGATAGAAAACACCCACTTGACGCAATAGCATATAGTACCGCAAGGGAACAATGAAAGAACTATGAAAAACCCCAAGCACCAACAAAGCAAAGATCTGACCTTGTACCTTTTGCATCATGGTTTAATAAGCAAATACAGATAAAGCGCACTAAAACCTGCTCACCCGAACCCAGACGAGCTACCTAACAGCAACTTTTTGAGTACACCCGTCCCTGTGGCAAAAGGCTGGAGAGACTGCTAGGTAGAGGTGACACGCCTATCGAGCCTGGTGATAGCTGGTTGCTCAATAAAAGAATTCTAGTTCAACTATAGGACGCCTGAACCTAAATACAAGCATATTTACCACTGTCACTCCTATACTATATACAATAAGGGTACAGCCTTATTGTAATTGAAAACAACCAATCCTAGAGGAAAACACCAAATAAAACACACCAGTTGGCCTTAAAGCAGCCACCAAAAACTAAACGCGTCACAGCACACAATCTTAAAGATACTAAACAAACCAAGAACCCCTAGACCACTTAACTGAGCTACTCTACCACAATAGAGACACCACTGTTAAAATTAGTAATAAGAGCCCCGCTCTCTACATGCACCCCCATAAACTGGAAATAGATAAACTACCAGTAAATAACAGACCACAAATGGAAAAATTTAACACACTTTTTAACCATATAATATAACCCCCTGTTAACCCAACACAGGAGTGCAGCACAGACAGATTAAACGCCACAAAAGGAACTCAGCCACTTAGGGCCCCAACTGTTTACCAAAAACATAGCCTTTAGCCACACAAGTATTAAAGGTGCTGCCTGCCCAGTGATCTTTTAAACGGCCGCGGTATTCTAACCGTGCAAAGGTAGCGTAATCACTTGTCACTTAAATAATGACTAGTATGAACGGCTAAATGAGGGCCCAACTGTCTCCTAAAGCAGATCAATGAACTTGATCCCCTAGTTAAAAAGCTAGGATGTAAACATAAGACGAAAAGACCCTGTGGAGCTTAAAACAAAAACTAATAACCACGGGGCCTCTACCCCCCCCCCCTTAGCCTTGTTTTTAGTTGGGGCGACTTCGGAAATAAACAAAACTTCCAAGACCACAGACCAAAAATCTATCAAAGACCCACAAGCCAATGAGACCACCATAAAATTGACCCTGTAACACAGATCAACGAACCAAGTTACCCCAGGGATAACAGCGCCATCCTCTTTTAGAGCCCCTATCGCCAAGAGGGTTTACGACCTCGATGTTGGATCAGGACATCCTGGTGGTGCAGCCACTACCAAGGGTTCGTTTGTTCAACGATTAACTAGTCCTACGTGATCTGAGTTCAGACCGGAGAAATCCAGGTCGGTTTCTATCTATGTTTTTCTCCCTTCAGTACGAAAGGACCCAGGGAGAAGCACCAATAGGACCCCCACGTGCTAATACCAAGCTCTTACCCACACTAAAGAGCCCATTTATCAAAACCAGCGGCCTAAGACCAGGGCCACGCTTTAGGGTGGCAGAGCCAGGTAATTATGCAAAAGGCCTAAGCCCTTACAACAGAAGCTCAAATCTTCTCCCTAATAATTAAAACCACAATAACCCTAGTAGTTAACCCACTAACACTCATCATCCCAATCCTACTAGCAGTTGCCTTCCTAACCCTATTAGAACGAAAAACCCTAGGCTACATACAACTACGCAAGGGCCCAAACATTGTAGGGCCCTACGGCCTACTACAACCAATTGCAGACGGACTAAAACTTTTCACCAAAGAACCCATCCGACCAACGGCATCAACACCAACACTATTTTTAGCCATACCAATACTAGCACTACTACTGTCACTAACAATTTGAGCCCCCATTCCAATACCAAACCCCATCATGGACGCTAATTTAGGCCTATTAATACTACTGGCTATCTCAAGCCTTGCTGTATACTCAATTCTATGATCTGGGTGAGCAACAAACTCAAAATACGCCCTCGTTGGCGCCCTACGGGCAGTCGCACAAACTATCTCTTATGAGGTAACAATAGGAATCATTGTACTATCAACCATAATATTCACGGGGGGATTTTCAATACAAACCCTGCTAACAACACAAAAAAACACGTGATTAGCAACATGTGTATGACCACTAATAATAATATGATACATCTCAACAATTGCAGAAACAAACCGGGCCCCATTCGACCTAACCGAAGGCGAGTCAGAGCTTGTCTCAGGATTTAATGTTGAATACGCAGCCGGCCCATTCGCACTATTCTTCCTAGCAGAATACGCAAACATCTTAATAATAAACACCCTCTCATGTATCCTATTCCTAGGCCCAAACTGCCCCAACACCCCAGAACTATTTTCAATAAATATTATGATTAAAACCTGCATGTTAACACTGGGCTTCCTGTGAATCCGCGCATCATATCCACGATTTCGATATGACCAACTAATGCACCTACTTTGAAAAAACTTCCTACCACTAACCCTAGCCCTTTGCGTCTGATACATTGCCACACCCATTTCAATATCAGGCACCCCCCCACTAACATAACCCAAACTTTGGCAGTGTGCCCGAAACATTAAGGACTACTTTGATAGAGTATGATATGGAGACTCGCCCCTCCCACTTCCTTAGAAAGACAGGCTACGAACCTGCACTACGAAGCCCAAAACTTCGTGTACTTCCAATTATACTACCTACTAGTAAAGTCAGCTAATAAAGCTTTCGGGCCCATACCCCGACAATGTTGGTACACAACCCTTCCTATACTAATAAGCCCAATAACACAAACAATCCTAATCTCAAGCCTAGCGACAGGCACCATCATCACCACATCAAGCCACCACTGACTACTTGCATGACTTGGACTAGAAATCAATACACTAGCCATACTACCACACATTACTAAACAACACCACCCACGAGCAACAGAAGCCGCCACAAAATATTTCCTAACACAAGCTGCAGCCGCTGCCCTAATCCTCCTGGCCAGCCTGATCAACACCTGACAGACCGGACAATGAACAATTATACAGCCAACGCACAACTCAACTGCACTAATTTTAACAGTAGCCATCGCAATAAAACTAGGCTTGGCACCAACACACTTCTGATACCCAGAGGTCCTGCAGGGGTCTACAATAATAACCGCCCTAATCATATCAACATGACAAAAACTTGCCCCCCTAGCCCTACTTTATATAATACACAACCACCTATCACTAAACCTGGTCCTAGTGCTGGGACTCCTATCCACAATAATTGGGGGGTGGTCAGGCCTAAATCAGACACAACTCCGAAAAATCATGGCCTTCTCCTCAATCGCCCATATGGGATGATTAACAATTGCCCTAACTATGGGCCACAGCCTTACAACACTAACCATAATTATCTATTTAGCCGCAACCACAGCAATATTTACCTCTATATTAACAGCATCAACAAAAAACATCACAGACCTTACTACCACCTGGTCTAACTCCTCTACACTTTTAACCATAATAATACTAACACTAATATCACTAGGGGGCCTTCCCCCCCTAACAGGGTTCATGCCAAAACTGCTAATTATCAAAGAACTAACACTACACCAGCTAACCCCACTAGCCACAACATTAGCCCTAATAAGCCTACCAAGCCTATTCTTTTATACCCGCCTAGCCTATTTCACTACACTAACAAACCCGCCCACCACAACCACAACAAAAAACACATGACGATTCAAAAACAACCACACACACCTAATAACCACGGCAACTACTACAACAGCCCTCCTTCTACCAATCACACCACTACTATACAACATATAAACCCCGCCCCACCCCCAGGGACTTAGGTTAACTATTTAAACCAGGGGCCTTCAAAGCCCCAAACAAGAAACACATCTTATTCCCTGAAGGCCTGTAAAACACTAATATACATCTCCTGAATGCAACTCAGACACTTTAATTAAGCTAAGACCTCCCTAGACCGACGGGCTTTGATCCCATAAAACTTTAGTTAACAACTAAACACCCTATCCAGCGGGCTTCAATCTACCTTCTCCCGTTATAGAAAAACGGGAGAAGCCCCGGCACCTTTTTGGGTGCGTCTCCAAACTTGCATTTTGTTGCGTTCTACGCTACGGAGCTTGGTACGAAAAGGACTCAAACCTCTGTCTGTGAGACTACAGCTCACCGCCTTGCCCTCGGCCATCCTACCTGTGACCATCAATCGTTGATTTTTTTCGACAAACCACAAAGACATCGGCACCCTGTATCTACTTTTTGGCGCCTGGGCCGGAATAGCCGGCACTGGCCTAAGCTTGCTAATTCGAGCTGAGCTTAGCCAGCCTGGAACCCTTCTTGGGGACGACCAAATCTATAATGTGGTTGTAACCGCCCATGCTTTTGTAATAATCTTCTTCATGGTAATACCCGTAATGATCGGGGGCTTCGGAAACTGGCTGGTTCCACTAATAATTGGGGCCCCAGACATGGCTTTTCCACGAATAAACAACATAAGCTTTTGACTCCTGCCCCCCTCACTACTCCTTTTACTGGCCTCTTCCGGAGTTGAAGCCGGGGCAGGAACTGGCTGAACCGTCTACCCACCACTAGCTGCCAACCTGGCCCATGCAGGAGCATCCGTAGACCTGACAATTTTTTCCCTGCACCTAGCAGGGGTTTCTTCCATCCTGGGGGCTATTAACTTTATTACCACCTGCATTAATATAAAAGCCCCAGCAATAACTCAATACAACACCCCCCTCTTCGTATGATCTGTACTTATCACCGCAGTACTTCTTCTACTGTCTCTGCCAGTACTAGCTGCCGGCATCACAATACTATTAACAGACCGAAACCTAAACACCACCTTCTTTGACCCGGCAGGCGGAGGAGACCCCGTGCTATACCAACACCTGTTCTGATTTTTTGGGCACCCAGAAGTTTACATCTTAATTTTACCCGGATTTGGTATGATCTCCCACATCGTAGCATACTACGCTGGTAAAAAAGAGCCCTTTGGCTACATGGGCATGGTGTGGGCCATGGTCTCTATCGGATTCCTTGGTTTTATCGTCTGAGCCCACCATATATTCACAGTTGGCATGGATGTAGACACCCGCGCATACTTTACCTCTGCCACAATAATTATTGCAATCCCAACTGGGGTAAAAGTATTCAGCTGGTTAGCAACCCTTCATGGCGGACTAATCAAATGAGACGCAGCCTTGCTGTGGGCTCTTGGCTTTATCTTCCTGTTTACCGTGGGCGGACTAACCGGGATCGTCTTAGCAAACTCATCCCTGGATATTGTATTACATGACACATACTACGTAGTCGCACACTTCCACTACGTCTTATCTATAGGAGCAGTATTTGCAATTATAGGCGGATTCGTACACTGATTTCCACTATTTACTGGCTTCTCATTACATAGCACTTTAACAAAAGCCCAATTCGGGGTTATATTTATTGGCGTAAACATAACATTCTTCCCCCAACACTTTTTAGGTCTTGCTGGAATGCCACGACGGTACTCAGACTACCCAGACGCCTACACACTATGGAACACTGTCTCATCAATTGGATCACTAACATCACTTGTTGCCGTCATCATAATAATATATATTATCTGAGAGGCATTTTCTGCCAAACGGACCCCAAATAACACAGAACTAACACACGTCAACCTAGAGTGACTCCACGGCTGCCCGCCCCCATACCACACGTATGAAGAACCAGCCTTTGTCCAATCTTAACCTGCCAAGAGACGAGGGACTCGAACCCCCACCTTTTAGTTTCAAGCTAAACGTACGCCCACTGCGTACCCCTCTCTTATCAAACACGAGCCTCTAGTAAATTATTACATAGCACTGTCAGGGCTAAATTACAGTCTAACCCCTGTGAGACTCAATGGCACAACCTGCCCAACTAGGATTCCAAGACGCAGCATCCCCCATCATAGAAGAGCTCCTCCACTTCCACGACCACGCACTTATAATCGTATTCCTTATCAGCGCCTTCGTCCTATATATTATCTCTCTTATAATAACAACCACACTAACGCACACTAACACAATAGATGCCCAAGCAGTTGAAATAATCTGAACAGTCCTGCCGTCTATCATTCTAATCATAATTGCACTGCCGTCCTTACGAATCCTGTACCTAATAGATGAGATTAACAACCCACACCTAACAATTAAGGCCCTTGGACACCAATGATATTGAAGCTACGAATACACAGACTATGAAAACCTAACATTTGACTCCTATATGACCCCAACAACAGACCTGTGATCAGGGGCCATTCGACTACTAGAGACAGACCACCGAATAGTTGTACCCGTAGAGTCCCCGATCCGCATGTTAATTTCAGCCGAAGACGTCCTTCACTCTTGAGCCGTCCCCTCACTAGGCATTAAAACCGATGCAATCCCTGGGCGACTAAACCAGACAACATTTACTACAGCTTCCCCAGGCCTATTTTACGGCCAGTGCTCAGAAATCTGCGGGTCAAACCACAGCTTTATGCCCATTGTAGTAGAAGCCACCACCCTAGACAACTTCGAATTATGGTCTAACATGATACTTCAATCTTTAAGAAGCTTTACATAATAGCATTGGCCTTTTAAGCCAAAGATTGGAACAATAACCACTTAAAGACGTGCCCCAACTAAACCCCGCTCCGTGACTTATAATTATGTTAACCGTATGGTTTATCACCCTCCTTATAATAAAACCAAAGCTGTTAAAACACCAGATAGCCAACCAACCAACTACAAAACCCCTAAGCACCCAGCCCCCATGCTGATCCTGATTATGATGTTAAACCTATTCGACCAATTCGCAACCCCACAGATAATAGGAGTCCCATTAATCCTGCTTGCCCTACTGGCCCCAACAACACTATTTCACTCACAAACACATCTAATACCAAGCCGCACATGGGCACTAAAACTATGACTAATAAAAACCGCCACAAAACAACTAATATCCCCAATCAGTAAGACAGGACACCCCTGAGCACTGCTTCTATTAACAATTTTGTTATACCTATTAACAATCAACCTGCTAGGGCTATTACCATACACATTTACCCCCACCACACAACTATCCATAAACATAAGCCTGGCCCTACCAATATGACTATTTACAGTACTTGTTGGGCTTTGAAACCAGCCCACCGCCTCCATCGGACACCTACTACCCATGGGCACACCCACCCCGCTAGTTCCAATTTTAGTAATTATCGAAACAGCTAGCCTATTAATTCGACCCCTAGCCCTGGGGGTGCGTCTTACTGCAAACCTAACTGCAGGACACCTGTTAATCCAACTTATCTCAACAGCCACACTTGTATTAATGCCATTAATACCATCAGTATCAGTGCTAACCTCAGTCACCCTCCTATTGTTAACCGCCCTAGAAGTCGCTGTTGCAATGATCCAAGCATATGTATTCGTACTATTATTAAGTCTCTACCTACAAGAAAACGTTTAATGACCCACCAAGCCCACAGCTTCCACATAGTAGACCAAAGCCCATGGCCCCTAACAGGGGCCATTGCAGCCTTATTAATAACCTCTGGGCTCGCAATATGGTTCCACTTTGGCTCAAATACATTAATAACCATCGGCCTTACCACTATACTATTAACAATACTGCAATGATGACGAGATGTTGTTCGGGAAGGAACCTACCAAGGCCACCACACCCACCAAGTTCAACAGGGACTTCGTTATGGCATAATTTTATTCATTGCCTCAGAGGTTTTCTTTTTCATCGGGTTCTTTTGAGCATTCTATCACTCAAGCCTTGCACCTACACCAGAGCTTGGAGGTTGTTGACCCCCAAGCGGAATTACTCCCCTAAACCCGTTTGAAGTTCCCCTACTTAATACCGCAGTACTACTGGCATCAGGTGTTACAGTAACCTGAGCCCACCATTCAATCATAGGAGGAGAACGAAAAGAGGCCATACAGGCCCTAGTGCTTACAATCATACTGGGGGCCTACTTTACACTACTACAGGCTATAGAATATCTGGAGGCCTCTTTCACAGTAGCAGACGGAGCCTATGGCACCACCTTTTTTGTGGCCACTGGCTTCCACGGACTACATGTAATCATTGGGACTAGCTTCCTAGTAGTCTGCCTGCTACGCCAAATAAAATTCCACTTCACCACTGACCACCACTTTGGATTCGAAGCGGCCGCATGATACTGACACTTTGTAGACGTTGTTTGACTCTTCCTTTACATCTCAATCTATTGATGAGGTTCATAACTTCCTTAGTATTTAAAAGTACAGGTGACTTCCACTCACAAAGCCTTAGCTCATAATTAACCCTAAGAGGAAGTAATAAACATTATAATAGTAACTCTAATATCCACCGCACTAACCGCCGCCCTAATCATCATTAGCTTTTGACTACCACAAGCCACCCCTGACACAGAAAAATTGTCCCCATACGAATGCGGCTTTGACCCAGTCGGTTCAGCACGACTACCTTTCTCATTGCGATTTTTTCTAGTCGCTATCTTATTCCTACTTTTTGACCTAGAAATCGCCCTACTCCTACCAACCCCGTGAGCTATTAACTTACCCTCCCCCAATTCAACCCTTATATGAACTACAACAATTATCACCCTACTAGCCCTGGGCCTAGTCTATGAGTGATCCCAAGGAGGACTAGAATGAGCAGAATATAGAGGCTAATCTAAAGCAAGATCACTAATTTCGACTTAGTACATCCCAAAATAATGGGGCCACTAACTATGCTACCTCAACACCTACTGATACTAGCCATCTTTACCCTAAGCCTTATAGGACTAGCACTCCACCGTAAACATCTTGTATCTGCCCTTCTATGCATCGAGGGCCTGCTTTTAAGCCTATTTATTGGACTTAGTGCTATCTCCTTAACCCAACACCTGTCAACCACTGCCACCCTTCCAATTACCCTCTTGACCATGTCCGCATGTGAGGCAGGAGCAGGACTGGCCCTATTAGCTGCATCCTCCCGCACTCACGCAACAGACCACCTAAAAACCATAAGCCTATTAAAATGCTAAAACTAACCATAGCAACAGTAATACTAGTCCCAACCGCCCTTTTAGCCCCAACTAAATACACCTTCCACATTTATACGGCCCTATCTATAACAACAACACTCCTATTAATAGGACAATTAAACGCCCCCACACTAACAAAAATCTGACATGTCAACACATGGATAACACTCGACCAATTCTCAACCCCCCTGACTATTCTTTCATCCTGATTGCTCCCACTTATAGTAGTAGCAAGCCAAAGCCACATGGCCAAAGAGCCTCAGTCCCGACAACGCCTGTTCTTATCAACCTGTGCTCTGCTACAAACCACCCTAATTCTAACATTCGCCTCAAACAACTTAATACTATTCTACCTGTTATTTGAAGCAACACTAATCCCAACACTAATCCTTATCACGCGTTGGGGCAGCCAAACAGAGCGACTCGCCGCAGGCACTTATTTCCTGTTCTATACACTATCCGGCTCACTCCCACTATTAGTAATAATTTTATATTCATACACCCACAACTACCACACAACACCACTAATAATGTCAATAAAGCACCCAGAAATACTAATAACATGAACCAACTCACTAGTATGACTATCATGTCTTCTAGCATTTATAGTAAAAATACCCCTATACTCCATGCACTTATGACTACCAAAAGCACACGTTGAGGCCCCAATCGCTGGATCAATAATCCTGGCCGCCGTACTTCTTAAACTGGGAGGATACGGCATCATCCGAATCACCCCAATCCTAAACCCAACAACACAAACTATGTGCTACCCCCTCATTATTCTAGCCCTCTGGGGAATAATTATAACCAGCCTCATTTGCCTACGTCAAACAGACTTAAAATCCATCATTGCCTACTCCTCAGTAAGCCACATAGGCCTTGTAACTGCAGGAGCCCTAATTCAGACCCCATGAAGTATCTCAGGAACAATAATTCTAATGGTCGCCCACGGATTAGCCTCTTCTATACTATTTTGCCTAGCCAACACAAACTATGAACGAACCCACACTCGAACTTTATTAATAACACGGGGCCTTCAACTCACCCTCCCACTTATAGCCACATGATGACTTATGGCAAACTTAGCCAACATGGCCCTACCCCCTACAATCAACCTGATGGGGGAATTAATAATCACTACTTCTGCTATAAACTGAGCCACCATAACAATCATCTTAACAGGCCTAACGACGCTATTAACCGCCCTATACTCCCTATATGTCTTCATTATAACGCAACGAAACAAAACACCAACAAATACCTCCCACCCACCCTCAAACACCCGAGAACACCTATTAATAGCCCTTCACCTCATCCCTATGGCACTATTAATTATAAACCCAAAACTAATCCTGTAGCACCCAGAAGTAGGCATAGTTTGATCAAAACACTAAGCTGTGGACTTAACAACAGGGGCACCCCGCCCCTTGCATACCGAGAGGGACGACACAAATTGGAACTGCTAATTCAAATTACCGAAGTTAAATTCTCCGGACCACTCCACATTATAACCCAAGACTTTCAAAGGATATTAGACCTTCCTTTAATCTTAGGCATTAACACTACTTGGTGCAACTCCAAGTGAAAGTACATGACCTCCATACTATTCTACTCAACCATAATTTCAACCCTGCTAATCCTTATTGCCCCTATTATTACCTCTATGTTTATTACACAAGCCTCGGGCTACTTCACACAAACTACTAAACTTGCCTGCCTGACAAGCCTAATTCCAACCAATATTTTTATCAACTACGGAATACAAACAACTATAACCAACGCTACCTGACTACAAACGTCCTTCAACATTAATATCAGCTTCCTATTTGATATTTACTCTACCACGTTTATAACAACAGCCCTATTTATCACCTGGGCCATCCTGGAGTTCTCAGATTGATATATAAAACTAGACCCGAACAAAAACAAATTTATAAAATACTTAATACTATTCCTCCTAGCCATAATAACCATAACAACAGCAAACAGCCTATTACAACTATTTGTTGGCTGGGAAGGGGTAGGCATCATATCCTTCTTACTAATCGGGTGGTGGCACGGGCGCACCAATGCAAACACATCCGCCCTACAAGCTGTTATATACAACCGAATCGGAGACATTGGACTAATCCTGTCTTTAGCTTGATTCGCAATACACTACAACACATGGGACGTACAACAAACATTCTCACATACGACCCCCCCCACCCTGCCACTACTAGGCCTAGTCTTAGCAGCCATGGGAAAATCCGCCCAATTTGGGCTACACCCATGGCTGCCAGCAGCCATAGAAGGCCCAACCCCAGTATCAGCACTACTTCACTCTAGCACAATAGTCGTTGCCGGAATTTTTCTACTGGCCCGGCTATTCCCAATAATACAAAACAGCCAGGCCACAACTACCCTCTGCCTATGCCTAGGAGCAATAACTACAACCTTTGCAGCACTCTGTGCCCTCACACAAAACGATATCAAAAAGATCATTGCCTTCTCCACCTCAAGCCAGCTCGGCCTAATAATACTAACACTAGGACTAAACCAGCCACAGTTAACATACCTACACATCACCACACACGCCTTTTTCAAGGCCATACTATTCCTATGCGCAGGTTCAGTAATTCATAATCTCGGGGACGAACAAGACATCCGAAAAATAGGAAGCACCCAAAAAACAATACCGCTAACCACAACCTGTATAACTATCGGCAACCTAGCCCTAACAGGGGCCCCCTTCCTAGCTGGATTTTACACTAAAGACGTAATCATTGAAACAATAAACACATCACACTTAAACGCCTGAGCCCTATCAACCACTATTATTGCTACCGCCCTTACAGCCGCCTACAGCCTACGCCTAACCTTTTATGTCCAAACAAATAAGCCTCGATACAACACAACTACAACCCCAGCAGAAACAAACCCAAGCCAGACTCGACCCCTAGTACGACTCGCCATAGGAAGTATTATATCTGGCCTATTTGTGGCCACAACAATACTACCAACCCCACCCCAAACAATAACAATGGGCCCAATTACAAAACTAGCCGCCACAATTATCACGCTAGTAGGCCTGCTATGTGCTATAGATATCACCATACAAACATCCAACCTATTAAAACCAAAACAAAGTACACCAAGTACATCCTCAACACAACTGGGGTTCTTTAACACCCTTGCACACCGAGCCCAACCAAAATACAACATACAATTCGGACAAAACACCGCTATGCACTTAAATGACCTTATCTGATATGAGGCCATCGCCCCAAAAACAGCCATATTAATTAACACCGCCCTAGCTAAAAAACTGTCCAAATCACACACCGGACACATCAAAACATACCTAGTCATACTTATTGCCACTCTAGCCGCCGCAATTACCACATACTACTAAACCGCACGTAGCCCCCCAAAACTCGACCCTCGAGTTAACTCAAGGACAACAAACAGGGCCACCATTAAACTCCCCCCACACAACAATAATAACGGCCCGCCCAAAGAATATATCAATGCAACACCACTAAAATCAGTCCGAGTACCCTCAAAACCAAAATCGTCCCCACCAGACGCCCCACACCCATCAATAGACAACCCTCCAAAGTACCAAACTAAAAACAAAACTAATATAAAATACCCAAACACATAATACAAAACAGAGTAATCCAACCACACCTCAGGATATTGGTCTGCTGAAAGTGCCACAGAATAAGCAAAGACTACCAATATCCCACCTAAATAAATTAAAAATAACACCAATGCAATAAAGGACCCACCAAAAATAACTAACACCACACTACCACCCAACGCAGACACTACAAGTCCCATCGCCCCAAAAACAGGAGAAGGATTTGACGCTACACCAATAAACCCCAACACCATACACAACACAGTAAAAAAAACAAAGTACGACATAATTTTCATTTGGCCATGCCAAAACCTGTGATACGAAAAACCACCGTTGTTATTCAACTATAAAAACCAATAATGACCCCAATCCGAAAAACACACCCAATAATCAAAATAATAAACAACTCATTTATTGACCTCCCCACACCATCAAACATCTCCGCTTGATGAAACTTTGGGTCCTTGTTAGGGCTGTGCCTACTAATCCAAATCTCCACCGGCCTATTCTTGGCCATGCACTACACCGCAGACACCTCCACAGCATTCTCATCAATCGCCCACATCTGTCGTGACGTACAACACGGCTGACTAATCCGAAACATCCACGCCAACGGCGCCTCCATATTTTTTATCTGCCTTTATATACACATCGGGCGAGGCCTATACTACGGCTCATACTTATACAAAGAGACCTGAAACATCGGCGTGGCCCTACTATTCCTAGTAATAGCAACCGCGTTCGTGGGCTATGTCCTGCCATGGGGACAGATATCATTCTGAGGGGCTACCGTAATCACAAACCTACTATCAGCAGTTCCATATATAGGAAACACCCTAGTAGAGTGAATTTGAGGCGGGTTCGCCGTAGATAACGCAACACTAACACGATTTTTCACTTTCCACTTCCTACTGCCATTCATCATCTCAGCCACTGCAATCCTACACATACTATTCCTACACGAAACGGGATCAAACAACCCAACAGGGGTAAACTCAAACTCAGATAAAATTCCGTTCCACCCATACTTTTCAACTAAAGACCTGCTAGGGGCAGCCCTTATAATAATAACACTACTGTACCTATCCCTTTTCTCCCCACAACTGCTTGGGGACCCAGAAAACTTTACCCCAGCAAACCCCCTAATAACCCCACCACACATCAAACCAGAATGGTACTTCCTATTCGCCTACGCCATCCTACGTTCCATCCCAAACAAACTTGGAGGAGTACTTGCCCTAATAATATCCATTATAATCCTACTGCTAATCCCACTTACACACAACTCAAAACAACGAACAAGCACATTCCGACCACTATCACAACTAACATTTTGAACCATAATCGCCACTATCGCTATCCTAACCTGAATCGGAGGACAACCAGTCGAAGACCCATTTATCATAATCGGACAACTAGCTTCCGTCCTATACTTCACAACAATCCTACTATTAAGCCCCACAATCAATAAACTAGAGAATAAACTAATAAACTGATAACCCCACCAGCCCTTGTAGCTTAAACCACACTTAAAGCACTGACCTTGTAAGTCAAAGATTGGAACGCATTACAACCCTGGGGCACTACTCACACCCCCACATACAAAAAAGACTCAACTCTTAACTCTAGTCCCCAAAACTAGTGTTTTCACTTAAACTATTTTCTGAGACCACCCCACCCAAATAGGCTTCACCCCCACACGGGGGTGGAGCCTATATGGCCACTTAACAACCTTATAAACTCCAAGGCCTCCGCCCGCAGTATATCAAAAAAAAGACTCAACTCTTAACTCTAGTCCCCAAAACTAGTGTTTTCACTTAAACTATTTTCTAAGACCACCCCACCCAAATAGGCTTCACCCCCACACGGGGGTGGAGCCTATATGGCCACTTAACAACCTTATAAACTCCAAGGCCTCCGCCCGCAGTATATCAAAAAAAAGACTCAACTCTTAACTCTAGTCCCCAAAACTAGTGTTTTCACTTAAACTATTTTCTAAGACCACCCCACCCAAATAGGCTTCACCCCCACACGGGGGTGGAGCCTATATGGCCACTTAACAACCTTATAAACTCCAAGGCCTCCGCCCGCAGTATATCAAAAAAAGACTCAACTCTTAACTCTAGTCCCCAAAACTAGTGTTTTCACTTAAACTATTTTCTGAGACCACCCCACCCAAATAGGCTTCACCCCCACACGGGGGTGGAGCCTATATGGCCACTTAACAACCTTATAAACTCCAAGGCCTCCGCCCGCAGTATATCAAAAAAAAGACTCAACTCTTAACTCTAGTCCCCAAAACTAGTGTTTTCACTTAAACTATTTTCTGAGACCACCCCACCCAAATAGGCTTCACCCCCACACGGGGGTGGAGCCTATATGGCCATTTAACAACCTTATAAACTCCAGGACCTCCATTAGTGTCTAGGGTTATGGGGGGTCCCCCTTTACATACTATGTATAATCAACATACATTTATTTGCCCCATGAATATTGTCCCAGTACATATTATTATTAATTTTACATAATACATACTATGTATAATCAACATACATCTATCTGCCCCATGAATATTGTCCCAGTACATCCTATCATTGATTTTACATAGTACATATCATCAAATAAGCGTGGATTAATAAATCCATGTATTTAAGACATATTGATTCTTTACCGGACATATCCCGAGAGATCATCAATCCTTGTATTCGCACACCAGGTGCCCAGTCTCGTAGTCCATGAAATGTAGACTAACACACAGTGCCCTTTCCAAGGCCTCTGGTTCTGTGAGGTCAAGTCCATTAATCGCTGACGTATCACTCGTGCCTTTTAAGAGGCCTTTGGTTGCTAGGATTAGTTACACGTCTCCTCATACTCATAGCATCCCTGTGCTGTCATGCGGCTGGTATTTTTATTTTTAGGGTGGTATATCACAACCTCATTTCCAGTGGCTGTCAACTAACAACTCTGCTGAACCTACGGTGCAAGATGGCCCACGATCCCACAAGCCCACCCAGGGGTAAATTATTCATGCTCGAAGGACATATAATTATTTACTAGACTAAAAACCAATGAATAAACACGACACCTATACCTATACCTATACCTATACCTACACCTACACCTACACCTACACCTACACCCATACCCACACCCATACCCATACCCATACCCATACCCATACCCATACCCATACCCATACCCATACCCACCCACACACACACACACACACACACACACACACACACACACGCCCCCCATACACCCACATACACCCACACACACCCACGCCCCGAACACGCCCATACTCACACGGCTACCTCCGGCAAACCCCCCTTACCCCCCACTAAGAATTTTTCCCTGCAATTAAAGTGCTTCTCGCCAAACCCCTAAAACGAGATTTAATTGCAAAAATTTTTTCTTAGTTGCGATCCAAGACTTGCCATAATACCACAAGAACAAAAATCGCAGCTCCCCACACACAAAATAAAACCCCAAAATGTATATATATATATATATATATATATATATATATATATTACACACACTAAACCACACAACGGCAACTCCGTTACTGTAGCTTAAATAATACTAAAGCACGGCCCTGAAGTTGCCGTTATGGATCCTAGTAATTTCCCGGAAACACACCGTTTTGGTCCTAAACTTATTATTATTTTTAACTCGAATTACACATGCAAGCCTCCACACCCCTGTGCAAACCCCCACACAGTGCCTACCCACTAGGCCAGGAGCAGGTATCAGGCACACCACACTATTTAGCCCCAGACACCTAGCACCGCCACACCCACACGGGGCCCAGCAGTGATAAACATTAATGTATAAGCCATAAAGCTTGACTTAGCCACAGTTAAACCAGACGGGGCGGTAAATTTCGTGCCAGCCACCGCGGTTATACGAAAGCCCCAAAATAATAATACTCGGCGTAAAAAGTGACTAGACCCCTAAAACTTAATAAAAGAAGGCTGAGCTGCACCTACGTTGTAAAATACTAACCAATGCAAAAACAACTCCACCCCTCCCACAATTAATTAAGCCCCATCGACTCACGAAAGCCAAGGCCCAAACTAGGATTAGATACCCTATTATGCTTGGCCATAAACCAAACTTGCACCTTACACTAGCAACTCGCCAGAGAATTACAAGTGAAAAACTTAAAACTCTAAGGACTTGACGGTGCCCCAAACCAACCTAGAGGAGCTTGTCCTATAATCGATACTCCACGCCAAACCTTACCCCCTTTTGCCTTTACCCAGCCTATATACCGCCGTCGCAAACCTACCTTATGAAAGAACTGCCGTAAGTAAGATAGATAACATTTAACACGTCAGGTCAAGGTGTAGCATATAAGGGGGCAGAGATGAGCTACATTTTCTACACTAGAAAACACCACAAGTGACATGAAACCTTCACCAGAAGGTGGATTTAGCAGTAAAACAAGCAAGATAAGCCTGTTTGAAGCCTGCCATGGGACACGTACACACCGCCCGTCACCCTCCTCAAGAACTAATAAACCACACTTTATAAAAAACAAAACACCAACAGATGAGGCAAGTCGTAACAAGGTAAGTGTACTGGAAAGTGCACTTGGCCACTAAATCAAGAGGTAGCTTACACTTATATAAAGCATTCAACTTACAATTGAAAAACGTTTAAACAAAAACCCGCTTGAGCCCAAACTCCACAGCTCAACAAACAGTTCAAAACCTCAAGCCCCACTATAAACCAAACCATTTAACCCAGTACCAGTATATTTTTAGGCGATAGAAAACACCCACTTGACGCAATAGCATATAGTACCGCAAGGGAACAATGAAAGAACTATGAAAAACCCCAAGCACCAACAAAGCAAAGATCTGACCTTGTACCTTTTGCATCATGGTTTAATAAGCAAATACAGATAAAGCGCACTAAAACCTGCTCACCCGAACCCAGACGAGCTACCTAACAGCAACTTTTTGAGTACACCCGTCCCTGTGGCAAAAGGCTGGAGAGACTGCTAGGTAGAGGTGACACGCCTATCGAGCCTGGTGATAGCTGGTTGCTCAATAAAAGAATTCTAGTTCAACTATAGGACGCCTGAACCTAAATACAAGCATATTTACCACTGTCACTCCTATACTATATACAATAAGGGTACAGCCTTATTGTAATTGAAAACAACCAATCCTAGAGGAAAACACCAAATAAAACACACCAGTTGGCCTTAAAGCAGCCACCAAAAACTAAACGCGTCACAGCACACAATCTTAAAGATACTAAACAAACCAAGAACCCCTAGACCACTTAACTGAGCTACTCTACCACAATAGAGACACCACTGTTAAAATTAGTAATAAGAGCCCCGCTCTCTACATGCACCCCCATAAACTGGAAATAGATAAACTACCAGTAAATAACAGACCACAAATGGAAAAATTTAACACACTTTTTAACCATATAATATAACCCCCTGTTAACCCAACACAGGAGTGCAGCACAGACAGATTAAACGCCACAAAAGGAACTCAGCCACTTAGGGCCCCAACTGTTTACCAAAAACATAGCCTTTAGCCACACAAGTATTAAAGGTGCTGCCTGCCCAGTGATCTTTTAAACGGCCGCGGTATTCTAACCGTGCAAAGGTAGCGTAATCACTTGTCACTTAAATAATGACTAGTATGAACGGCTAAATGAGGGCCCAACTGTCTCCTAAAGCAGATCAATGAACTTGATCCCCTAGTTAAAAAGCTAGGATGTAAACATAAGACGAAAAGACCCTGTGGAGCTTAAAACAAAAACTAATAACCACGGGGCCTCTACCCCCCCCCCCTTAGCCTTGTTTTTAGTTGGGGCGACTTCGGAAATAAACAAAACTTCCAAGACCACAGACCAAAAATCTATCAAAGACCCACAAGCCAATGAGACCACCATAAAATTGACCCTGTAACACAGATCAACGAACCAAGTTACCCCAGGGATAACAGCGCCATCCTCTTTTAGAGCCCCTATCGCCAAGAGGGTTTACGACCTCGATGTTGGATCAGGACATCCTGGTGGTGCAGCCACTACCAAGGGTTCGTTTGTTCAACGATTAACTAGTCCTACGTGATCTGAGTTCAGACCGGAGAAATCCAGGTCGGTTTCTATCTATGTTTTTCTCCCTTCAGTACGAAAGGACCCAGGGAGAAGCACCAATAGGACCCCCACGTGCTAATACCAAGCTCTTACCCACACTAAAGAGCCCATTTATCAAAACCAG
>NW_026612302.1:0-2500 GCF_029931775.1 Euleptes europaea
GATAACAAGAACTAAAGAGGAGATAGTAGATACATTTGTGAAATTTTATATAGATTTATATAAAAAAAAGTTAGTTTCAGAGGTAGAAATGGATGCATATCTTGCTAAATGGGATTGGCGGAAAATAACACAAGAAAATAAAGAACTTTTAGATTCTCCAATAACCAAGGATGAATTGGAGCAGGCTATAAAAAAAACCAAACTGAATAAATCTCCTGGACCAGATGGTTTTACAGCATATTATTATAAAACATTTAGAGAACAATTAATCCCCTATCTTTTGGAAGTTATGAATTTAGGGATGACAAAAGGTATTATTCCTCAAACATGGAAGCAAGCAAATATAGCTTTAATACCAAAGGTGAATTCTGATATATTGGAAGTTAAAAACTATAGACCGATTTCATTGTTGAACATTGACTATAAATTATTTGTAGCAATTTTAGCTACTAGACTAAAAGGAGTATTGAATCAATTAATACATGATGATCAAGCTGGATTTTTACCAGGGAGATTGATTAGTCAAAATGTTAGGGTGGTAATAGATCTTTTAGAATATGCGGAACAAGACACAACACCAATTGCTTTTATATTTTTGGATGCTGAAAAAGCTTTTGATAATGTTAATTGGCAGTTTATGATTAAGGTATTAGAATATATGGGTTTTGGTGATAGTTTTAAAACTGCCATAAAAAGTATATATACACATCAAACAGCTAATTTGATTATGAATGGATCTTTATCACCAAAGATTCAAATTCAAAGGGGAACGAGACAGGGTTGTCCTCTTTCCCCTTTACTTTTTATTTTAGTACTAGAGGTTTTATTGAATAATCTTAGAAAATCTAATGATGTAGTAGGGGTAAGAATAGGGAGAAATCATTATAAACTTAAAGCTTATGCGGATGATTTAGTATGTTTTTTGATTGACCCGAATGAACAGTTTGACAAATGGAACAAAATATTGGAGGTTTATGGAAAGCTTTCAGGTTTTAAAATTAACAAGGCAAAAACAAAAATTTTGGTTAAAAATATGACTCTCTCACAGCAACAAACATTGACCAAAAAGTCGGGACTCAATATTGAACATAAAGTTAAATATTTAGGAATATGGTTATCAAATAATAATCTTAATTTATTTCAGGATAATTATGTGAAACAATGGCAACAATTAAAAAAAGATTTGATAAGTTGGGAAAAGATTCCTTTATCACTCTGGGGAAGAATATCAGTAATTAAAATGATGTTATTGCCCAAGATGCTTTTTTTGTTTCAAAATTTACCAATAGTGGCAGGCGTACAGACATTTGAGGAATGGAAAAAAGATATTCTGAGATTTCTTTGGGGTAAAGAGAGACACAGGATTGCATATAATAACTTAATAGAATTAAGGGAGACGGGAGGACTGGGATTACCGGATTTAAAAATGTATTACCAAGCGGCATGTTTCACCTGGATTAAAGATTGGATTCTCTTGGAGAATCCAAAGTTATTAGAATTAGAAGGATATAAGCTACGATTTGGGTGGCATGCTTATTTATGGTATGAGAAGCAGAAAGTGAATAAGGAATTTTATTTTCATATTATTAGGAAAAATTTATTATATGTATGGAATAAATATAAAGATGCTTTAGAAAGTAAAACTCCCGGTTGGATAAATCCTATAGAAGCCTTTATGCGAAGAGGTGCACATTTAAATTTGGACTGTGATATTTATAGAGAATTGATAGACTATAGAGATGGGGTATGGATATTGAAAACACGTGAAGAACTCCAATTAAAAGACTGGTTTATGTATTATAAATTAAATGATGTTTTTATTAAAGATAATAGATTGGGATTTAATCATACCAAATCTAATTTTGAGATAGTATTATTGAAAGGTAATAAAGGATTGATTGGTAGGATTTATAAAGTACTTATAGAATTGAACTTAGAACAAGAAAGGATTAAACCAGTCATGTTGAAATGGATGAGAGATCTAGGATATAATATTGATTTGGAAATTTGGGAAAAGCTTTGGAAAAATGAATTTAGGTTTACTATTTCGAATGAAATAAGGGAAAATTTATATAAAATGTTTTATAGATGGTATATAACCCCAGTTCTATTGAGTAAAATGAAAAAAGATGATAAAGCGTTATGTTGGAAGTGTGGTACTGATATAGGAACGTTTATGCATAGTTGGTGGTTATGTAAAAAAATTAGAAGATTTTGGCAATTAGTTATGAATGAAACTAACAATCTTATTAAAGTAAAAATCAAGCGAGATCCCGCTTTTTGTTTATTGGGCATTCCAAATAGAGAATTGGATAAAGGTGATAGAGTCATATGCCAATATAGTTTTGCAGCAGCTAGAATTATAATTGCAAAAAAGTGGAAGCAAACGATTAAACCTTCAATTAGAGAATGGAGAGAAAAACTATGGTTATATATGCGGATGGCCAAAATTACAGCATCTTTACATGGTAAAGACATGGAGGAATTTAAAATTATGTGG
>NW_026612302.1:15000-25535 GCF_029931775.1 Euleptes europaea
CTAACCCTAACCCTAACCCTAACCCTAGCCCTAACCCTAACCCTAACCCTAACCCTAACCGTAACCCTAACTTTACCCAATCCTAACCCTGAGCCTATCCCTAACCCGAACCCTAACCCAACCCAACAAAAAACCCTAACCCTAACCCTAACCCAACATAACCCTAACCCTAACCCTAACATTAATGCTAACCAAGCCCTATCCCTAACCTCAAACCTCTAACCCTAACCCTAACCCTAACATAACCCTAACCCAACCCAACCCTAACCCTAACCCTAACCCTAACCCTAACCCTAACCCTAACCCTAACCCTAACCCTAACCCTAACCCTAACCCTAGCCCTAGCCCTAGCCCTAACCCTAACCAAACCCTAACCCTAACCCTAACCCTAAACTTAGCCCTAACACTAACACTAACCCTAACACTAACCCTAACCCTAAACACAAAACGAACATAACCCTAACCCTAACCTCTAACTTCTAACCCTAACCCTGTCATTGACTCTTACATAACTAACTCTAACCCTAACCCTAACCCATCATATCCCTAACCCTAACCCTAACATCCAACCCTGACCCTAACCCTAACCCTAACACTAACACTAACACTAACACTAACACTAACACCAACCCTAACCCTAACGCGAATCCATCCTAACCCTAACCTCAAACCTCTAACACTAACCCTTACCCTAACCTAACTCTAACACTAACCCTAACCCTAACCCTAACCCTAACCCTAACCCTAACCCTAACCCTAACCCTAACCCTAACCCTAACCCTAACCCTAACCCTAACCCTAACCCTAACCCTAACCCTAACCCTAACCCTAACCCTAACCGTAACCTTAACCCTAACCCAACCCAACCCCAAACTCTAACCCTAACCCTAACCCTAACCCTAACCCTAACCCTAACCCTAACCCTAACCCTAACCCTAACCCTAACCCTAACCCTAAATCTAAACCTCAACCTAAACCTAAACCTAACAATAACCCAAACCCAACATAACCGTAACCCTAACCCTAACAATAACCCTAACCCTAACCCAAACCCTAACCCTAACCCTAACCCTAACCCTAACCCTAACCCTAACCCTAACCCTAACCCTAACCCTAACCCTAACCCTAACCCTAACCCTAACCCTAACCCTAACCCTAACCCTAACCCAGCTCTAACCCTAACCTCAAACCTCTAACCCTAACCCTAACCCTAACCCTAAACCAAAACCTAACCCTAAACCTAAACCTTACCTTAACCCTAACCCTAGCCCTACCCTAACCCTAACCCTAACCCTAACCCTAACCAAACCCTAACCCTAACCCTAACCCTAACCCTAACCCTAACACTAACCCTAACACTAACACTAACACTAACCCTAAACACAAAACGAACATAACGCTAACCCTAACCCTAACCTCTAACTTCTAACCCTAACCCTAACCCTGTCATTGACTCTGACATAACTAACTCTAACCCTAACCCTAACCCAACATATCCCTAACCCTAACCCTAACCCTAACATCAAACCCTAACGCAAAATATCCCTAACCCTAACCCTAACATCCAACCCTGACCCTAACCCTAACCCTAACCCTAACCCTAACCCTAACCCTAACCCTAACCCTAACCCTAACCCTAACCCTAAGCCTAACCCTAACCCTAAACCTAAACCTAAACCTAACCCTAACCCTAACCTTAACCCTAGCCCTAACCCTAACCCTAACCCTAACCAAAAATTTACCCAAACCTAACCCTGACCTATCCCTAACCCAAAACCTAACCCTAACCCAAATCCTAACCCTAACCCTAACCCTAACACCAACACCAACACCAACACCAACACCAACACCAACCCTAACACTAACCCTAACCCTAACCCTAACCCTAACCCTAACCCAAAATAACCCTAACCTCTAACCTCTAACCCTAACACTGTCATGGTCTCTGACATGACTATGGTATTCTATGAACATGTGCAGGATTAATTCCATATAGAGCTACTACACATCATGCAACCTGGGCCACTGCAGAGGTATGTGTAATGTATAAGGAAAGTCTGTGTAATGCAGACAGGCTAAATACAGTATAAATACAGCCACAGTACAGCCAGACTTCAGATGGTTTTTGCTGGCAGACTTCAGCTGTCTGAAGTAACATTTCTCCATCTCAGAGGCCTGAGATGTAAAAAATTGAGACTCTGATCCTTGTGTAGACAGCAGTTCTCTGACCAAAATCACCTTTGTGACTCAGCTGTCAGATGTCAGAATCACAAAAGCAGGACACTTTTGTTCTTCTCAAGGTCTTAAGATATCTTGATGTACTGAGAGTACATTAATAGCTGAAACTGTACTTATTATAGCTTAAAGGCATTAAAGATTTTCTAGGAACCATAACAAGTTTCAAGGAACCGTTGATGCCGGTCTAGTGGTGTCTCGCTGAATAAGATAACATGTCCCTTCATAGGAAGCGATCCTTTCTAAGAGTGTAGGCAGTTAACGGCCCGAACCGAGACAACCGTGACCCTAACCTTAACCCTAACCCTAACCCTAACATAAACCCTGACCCTAACAATAACCCTAACCCTAACCCTAACCCTAAACCCTAACCCAACATAACCCTAACCCTAACCCTAACCCTAACCTCTAACTTCTAACTTCTAACCCTAACACTAACACTAACACTAACACTAACCCTAACCCTAACCCTAACCCTAACTTTAACCAATCCTAACCCTGACCCTATCCCTAACCCTAACCCTAACCCAAACCAAATCCTAACCCTAACCCTAACCCTAACCCTAACCCTAACCCTAACCGTAACCTCAAACCCCTAACCCTAACCTCAATCCCCTAACCCTAACCCAACCTTAACCCTAATCATAACTGTAACCCTAACTTTACCCAATCCTAACCCTGACACTATCTTTAACCCTAACCCTAACCCAACCCAACCCAAACAATAACCCGAACCCGAACCCAACCCCTAACCCTAACCCTAACCCTAACCCAACAAAACCCTAACCCTAACATGAAACCCTGACTCAAACACTAACCCTAACCGAACCCTAACCCTAGCCCTAGCCCTAGCCCTAGCCCTAGCCCTAGCCCTAGCCCTAGCCCTAGCCCTAGCCCTAACCCTAACCATAACCCTAAACCTAACCCTAACCCTAACCCTAACCCTAACCCTAACCCTAACCCTTACCCTAACCCTAACCCTAACCCTAAACCTAACCTTAACCCTTACCCTAACCCTAGCTTTACCCAATTCTAACCGTAACCCTAACCCTAACCCTAACCCTAACCCAAACCCAAACCCAAACCCAAACCCTAACCCTAATCCTAACCCTAACCCTAACCCTAAACCTAAACCTAACCCAACATAACCCTCACCCTAACCCGAACCCGAACATTAACCCTAACCCTAACCTCAAAACCCTAACCCTAACCCTAACCCTGTCATGGTCTCTGACATGACAATGGTATTCTGTGAACATGTGCAGGATTAATTCCATATAGAGCTAGTACACAACATGCAACTTGGCCACTGCAGAGGTTTCTGTAATGTATAAGGAAAGTCTGTGTAATGCTGACAGGCTAAATACAGTATAAATACAGCCACAGTACAGCCAGACTTCGGATGGTTATTGCTGGAAGACTGCAGCTGTCTGAAGTAACATTTCTCCAACTCAGAGGCCTGAGATGTAAAACATTGAGACTCTGATCCTTGTGTAGACAGCAGTTCTCTGACCAAAATCACCTTTCTGACTCAGCTGTCAGATGTCAGAATCACAAAAGCAGGACACTTTTGTCCTTCTCAAGGTCTTAAGATATCTTCATGTCCTGAGAGTACATTAATAGCTGAAACTGTACTTACTATACCTTAAAGGCATTACAGATTTTCTAGGAACCATAACAAATTTCTAGGAGCCGTTTATTCAGGTCTAGTGGTGTCTCGATGAATAAGATAACATGTCCCTTATCAGGAAGTGATCATTTCTAAGAGTGTAGGCAGTTAACGGTCCGAACCGAAAAAACCGTGACCCAAACTTAACCCTAACACTAACCCTAACATCAAACCCTAACCCTTACCCTAACCCTAACCCTAGCCCTAACCCTAACCCTAACCCTAACCCTAACCCTAACCCTAACCCTAACACTAACCCTAAAACTAACCCTTACCTTAACCCTAACCCTAACCCTAACCCTAACTTTATCCAATCTTAACCATGACCATAATCCTAACCGTAACCCCAACCCAACCATAACCCTAACCCAAACCCTAATCCTAACCCGAACCCGAACCCTAACCCCAACCTAACCCTAACCCTAAAACTAACGCTAACATCAAAACCTGACCCTAACCCTAACCAAACCCTAACCCTAACCCTAACCCTAAACTTAGCCCTAACAATAACTCTAACCCTAACACTAACGCTAACCCTAAACACAAACCGAACATAACCCTAACCCTAACCCAACCTCTAACTTCTAACCCTAACCCTAACCCTGTCATAGACTCTGACATAACTAACTCTAACCCTAACCCAACATATCCCTAACCCTAACCCTAACCCTAACATCAAACCCTGACTCTAACCATAACCAAACCCTAACCCTAACCCTAACCCTAACCCGAAACCTAGCCCTAACCCTAACCTTTACCCTAGCCCTAACCCGAACGGTCTGAACCGAAAAAAACGTGACCCTAACCGTAACCCTAACTTTACCCAATCCTAACACTAACCCTAACCGTAACCCTAACTTACCCAATCCTAACCCTAACCCTAACCCTAACCCTAACCCAAACTCAACCCAACCCAATCCAACCCAACCCAACCCAACCCAAACCCTAACTCTAACCCTAACCCTAACCCTAACCCTAACCCTAACCCTAACCCTAACCCTAACCCTAACCCTAACCGTAACCGTAACCCTAACCCTAACCCTAACCCTAACCCTAACCCTAGCCCTAACCCTAACCCTAACCCTAACCCTAACCGTAACCCTAACTTTACCCAATCCTAACCCTGAGCCTATCCCTAACCCGAACCCTAACCCAACCCAACCCAACAAAAAACCCTAACCCTAACCCTAACCCAACATAACCCTAACCCTAACCCTAACACTAATGCTAACCAAGCCCTATCCCTAACCTCAAACCTCTAACCCTAACCCTAACCCTAACATAACCCTAACCCAACCCAACCCTAACCCTAACCCTAACCCTAACCCTAACCCTAACCCTAACCCTAACCCTAACCCTAACCCTAACCCTAGCCCTAGCCCTAGCCCTAGCCCTATCCCTATTCCTAACCAAACCCTAACCCTAACCCTAACCCTATCCTCAAACCTCTAACCCTAACCCTAACCCTAACCCTGTCATGGTCTCTGACATGGTATTCTGTGAACATGTGCACTATTAATTCCATATAGAGCTAGTACACATAATGCAATCTGGGCCACTGCAGAGGTTTGTGTAATGTATAAGGAAAGTCTCTGTAATGCTGACAGGCTGATGGAATACTCTCAAGGTCATCTTAATCAAGAGATACCTAACGAAGTCGCTCTAGTCCTTGTCAATGAACGGCAATGCAGAGCACCTTTCATCTATGAATAAGATGTGACCAAAATCATCTTTCTGACTAAGCTGTCAGAATCACATAAGCAGGACACTTTTGTCCTTCTCAAGGTCTTAAGATATCTTCATGTACTGAGAGTACATTAATACCTGAAACTGTACTTATTATACCTTAAAGGCATTACAGATTTTCTAGGAACCATAACAAGTTTCAAGGAACCGTTGATGCCGGTCTAGTGGTGTCTCGCTGAATAAGATAACATGTCCCTTCATAGGAAGCGATCCTTTCTAAGAGTGTAGGCAGTTAACGGCCCGAACCGAGACAACCGTGACCCTAACCTTAACCATAACCCTAACCCTAACATAAACCCTGACCCTAACAATAACCCTAACCCTAACCCTAACCCTAAACCCTAACCCAACATAACCCTAACCCTAACCCTAACCCTAACCTCTAACTTCTAACTTCTAACCCTAACACTAACACTAACACTAACACTAACCCTAACCCTAACCCTAACCCTAACTTTAACCAATCCTAACCCTGACCCTATCCCTAACCCTAACCCTAACCCAAACCAAATCCTAACCCTAACCCTAACCCTAACCCTAACCCTAACCCTAACCGTAACCTCAAACCCCTAACCCTAACCTCAATCCCCTAACCCTAACCCAACCTTAACCCTAATCATAACTGTAACCCTAACTTTACCCAATCCTAACCCTGACACTATCTTTAACCCTAACCCTAACCCAACCCAACCCAAACAATAACCCGAACCCGAACCCAACCCCTAACCCTAACCCTAACCCTAACCCAACAAAACCCTAACCCTAACATGAAACCCTGACTCAAACACTAACCCTAACCGAACCCTAACCCTACCCCTAGCCCTAGCCCTAGCCCTAGCCCTAGCCCTAGCCCTAGCCCTAACCCTAACCATAACCCTAACCCTAACCCTAACCCTAACCCTAAACCTAACCCTAACCCTTACCCTAACCCTAACCCTAAACCTAACCTTAACCCTTACCCTAACCCTAGCTTTACCCAATTCTAACCGTAACCCTAACCCTAACCCTAACCCTAACCCAAACCCAAACCCAAACCCAAACCCTAACCCTAATCCTAACCCTAACCCTAACCCTAACCCTAAACCTAAACCTAACCCAACATAACCCTAACCCTAACCCGAACCCGAACATTAACCCTAACCCTAACCTCAAAACCCTAACCCTAACCCTAACCCTGTCATGGTCTCTGACATGACAATGGTATTCTGTGAACATGTGCAGGATTAATTCCATATAGAGCTAGTACACAACATGCAACTTGGCCACTGCAGAGGTTTCTGTAATGTATAAGGAAAGTCTGTGTAATGCTGACAGGCTAAATACAGTATAAATACAGCCACAGTACAGCCAGACTTCGGATGGTTATTGCTGGAAGACTGCAGCTGTCTGAAGTAACATTTCTCCAACTCAGAGGCCTGAGATGTAAAACATTGAGACTCTGATCCTTGTGTAGACAGCAGTTCTCTGACCAAAATCACCTTTCTGACTCAGCTGTCAGATGTCAGAATCACAAAAGCAGGACACTTTTGTCCTTCTCAAGGTCTTAAGATATCTTCATGTCCTGAGAGTACATTAATAGCTGAAACTGTACTTACTATACCTTAAAGGCATTACAGATTTTCTAGGAACCATAACAAATTTCTAGGAGCCGTTTATTCCGGTCTAGTGGTGTCTCGATGAATAAGATAACATGTCCCTTATCAGGAAGTGATCATTTCTAAGAGTGTAGGCAGTTAACGGTCCGAACCGAAAAAACCGTGACCCAAACTTAACCCTAACACTAACCCTAACATCCAACCCTAACCCTTACCCTAACCCTAACCCTAGCCCTAACCCTAACCCTAACCCTAACCCTAACCCTAACCCTAACCCTAACCCTAACCCTAACCCTAACCCTAACCCTAACCCTAACCCTAAAACTAACCCTTACCTTAACCCTAACCCTAACCCTAACCCTAACTTTATCCAATCTTAACCATGACCATAATCCTAACCGTAACCCCAACCCAACCATAACCCTAACCCAAACCCTAATCCTAACCCGAACCCGAACATTAACCCTAACCCTAACCTCAAAACCCTAACCCTAACCCTAACCCTGTCATGGTCTCTGACATGACAATGGTATTCTGTGAACATGTGCAGGATTAATTCCATATAGAGCTAGTACACAACATGCAACTTGGCCACTGCAGAGGTTTCTGTAATATATAAGGAAAGTCTGTGTAATGCTGACAGGCTAAATACAGTATAAATACAGCCACAATACAGACAGACTTCGGATGGTTATTGCTGGAAGACTGCAGCTGTCTGAAGTAACATTTCTCCAACTCAGAGGCCTGAGATGTAAAACATTGAGACTCTGATCCTTGTGTAGACAGCAGTTCTCTGACCAAAATCACCTTTCTGACTCAGCTGTCAGATGTCAGAATCACAAAAGCAGGACACTTTTGTCCTTCTCAAGGTCTTAAGATATCTTCATGTCCTGAGAGTACATTAATAGCTGAAACTGTACTTACTATACCTTAAAGGCATTACAGATTTTCTAGGAACCATAACAAATTTCTAGGAGCCGTTTATTCCGGTCTAGTGGTGTCTCGATGAATAAGATAACATGTCCCTTATCAGGAAGTGATCATTTCTAAGAGTGTAGGCAGTTAACGGTCCGAACCGAAAAAACCGTGACCAAACTTAACCCTAACACTAACCCTAACATCCAACCCTAACCCTTACCCTAACCCTAACCCTAGCCCTAACCCTAACCCTAACCCTAACCCTAACCCTAACCCTAACCCTAACCCTAACCCTAACCCTAACCCTAACCCTAACCCTAACCCTAAAACTAACCCTTACCTTAACCCTAACCCTAACCCTAACCCTAATTTTATCCAATCTTAACCATGACCATAATCCTAACCGTAACCCCAACCCAACCATAACCCTAACCCAAACCCTAATCCTAACCCGAACCCGAACCCTAACCCCAACCTAACCCTAACCCTAAAACTAACGCTAACATCAAAACCTGACCCTAACCCTAACCAAACCCTAACCCTAACCCTAACCCTAAACTTAGCCCTAACAATAACTCTAACCCTAACACTAACGCTAACCCTAAACACAAACCGAACATAACCCTAACCCTTACCCAACCTCTAACTTCTAACCCTAACCCTAACCCTGTCATAGACTCTGACATAACTAACTCTAACCCTAACCCAACATATCCCTAACCCTAACCCTAACCCTAACATCAAACCGTGACTCTAACCATAACCAAACCCTAACCCTAACCCTAACCCTAACCCGAACCCTAGCCCTAACCCTAACCTTTACCTTAGCCCTAACCCGAACGGTCTGAACCGAAAAAAACGTGACCCTAACCGTAACCCTAACTTTACCCAATCCTAACCCTAACCCTAACCGTAACCCTAATTTACCCAATCCTAACCCTAACCCTAACCCTAACCCTAACCCAAACTCAACCCAACCCAATCCAACCCAACCCAACCCAACCCAAACCCTAACTCTAACCCTAACCCTAACCCTAACCCTAACCCTAACCCTAACCCTAACCCTAACCGTAACCCTAACCCTAACCCTAACCCTAACCCTAGCCCTAACCCTAACCCTAACCCTAACCCTAACCGTAACCCTAACTTTACCCAATCCTAACCCTGAGCCTATCCCTAACCCGAACCCTAACCCAACCCAACCCAACAAAAAACCCTAACCCTAACCCTAACCCAACATAACCCTAACCCTAACCCTCACACTAATGCTAACCAAGCCCTATCCCTAACCTCAAACCTCTAACCCTAACCCTAACCCTAACATAACCCTAACCCAACCCAACCCTAACCCTAACCCTAACCCTAACCCTAACCCTAACCCTAACCCTAGCCCTAGCCCTAGCCCTATCCCTAATCCTAATCAAACCCTAACCCTAACCCTAACCCTATCCTCAAACCTCTAACCCTAACCCTAACCCTAACCCTGTCATGGTCTCTGACATGGTATTCTGTGAACATGTGCACTATTAATTCCATATAGAGCTAGTACACATCATGCAATCTGGGCCACTGCAGAGGTTTGTGTAATGTATAAGGAAAGTCTGTGTAATGCTGACAGGCTGATGGAATACTCTCAAGGTCATCTTTATCAAGAGATACCTAACAAAGTCGCTCTAGTCCTTGTCAATGAACGGCAATGCAGAGCACCTTTCATCTATGAATAAGATGTGACCAAAATCATCTTTCTGACTAAGCTGTCAGAATCACATAAGCAGGACACTTTTGTCCTTCTCAAGGTCTTAAGATATCTTCATGTACTGAGAGTACATTAATACCTGAAACTGTACTTATTATACCTTAAAGGCATTACAGATTTTATAGGAACCATAACAAGTTTCTAGGAACCGTTGATTCCGGTCTAGTGGTGTCTCGCTGAATAAGATAACAAGTCCCTTCTCAGGAAGCGATCCTTTCTAAGAGTGTAGGCAGTTAACGGCCCGAACCGAAAAAACCATGACCCTAACCTTAACCCTAACACTAACCCTAACATCAAACCCGAACATCAAACCCTAACCCTAACCCTAACCCTAACCCTAACCCTAACCCTAACCCTAACCCAAAACGTAGCCCTAACCGTGACCCTGACCCTAACCCTAACACTAACACTAACCCAACATAACACAAACCCTAACCCTAACCCTAACGCTAACCAAGCCCTAAACCTAACCTCAAACCTCTAACCCTAACCCTAACCCTAAACCAAACCAACCCTAACCCTAACCCCAGCCCTAGCCCTAGCCCTAGCCCTAGCCCTAGCCCTAGCCCTAGCCCTAACACTAACCCTAACCCTAACCAAACCCTAACCCTAACCA
>NW_026612303.1:0-25491 GCF_029931775.1 Euleptes europaea
CACTGGCCGTAAAATAGGCCTGGGGAAGCTGTAGTAAATGTTGTCTGGTTTAGTCGCCCAGGGATTGCATCGGTTTTAATGCCTAGTGAGGGGACGGCTCAAGAGTGAAGGACGTCTTCGGCTGAAATTAACATGCGGATCGGGGACTCTACGGGTACAACTATTCGGTGGTCTGTCTCTAGTAGTCGAATGGCCCCTGATCACAGGTCTGTTGTTGGGGTCATATAGGAGTCAAATGTTAGGTTTTCATAGTCTGTGTATTCGTAGCTTCAATATCATTGGTGTCCAAGGGCCTTAATTGTTAGGTGTGGGTTGTTAATCTCATCTATTAGGTACAGGATTCGTAAGGACGGCAGTGCAATTATGATTAGAATGATAGACGGCAGGACTGTTCAGATTATTTCAACTGCTTGGGCATCTATTGTGTTAGTGTGCGTTAGTGTGGTTGTTATTATAAGAGAGATAATATATAGGACGAAGGCGCTGATAAGGAATACGATTATAAGTGCGTGGTCGTGGAAGTGGAGGAGCTCTTCTATGATGGGGGATGCTGCGTCTTGGAATCCTAGTTGGGCAGGTTGTGCCATTGAGTCTCACAGGGGTTAGACTGTAATTTAGCCCTGACAGTGCTATGTAATAATTTACTAGAGGCTCGTGTTTGATAAGAGAGGGGTACGCAGTGGGCGTACGTTTAGCTTGAAACTAAAAGGTGGGGGTTCGAGTCCCTCGTCTCTTGGCAGGTTAAGATTGGACAAAGGCTGGTTCTTCATACGTGTGGTATGGGGGCGGGCAGCCGTGGAGTCACTCTAGGTTGACGTGTGTTAGTTCTGTGTTATTTGGGGTCCGTTTGGCAGAAAATGCCTCTCAGATAATATATATTATTATGATGACGGCAACAAGTGATGTTAGTGATCCAATTGATGAGACAGTGTTCCATAGTGTGTAGGCGTCTGGGTAGTCTGAGTACCGTCGTGGCATTCCAGCAAGACCTAAAAAGTGTTGGGGGAAGAATGTTATGTTTACGCCAATAAATATAACCCCGAATTGGGCTTTTGTTAAAGTGCTATGTAATGAGAAGCCAGTAAATAGTGGAAATCAGTGTACGAATCCGCCTATAATTGCAAATACTGCTCCTATAGATAAGACGTAGTGGAAGTGTGCGACTACGTAGTATGTGTCATGTAATACAATATCCAGGGATGAGTTTGCTAAGACGATCCCGGTTAGTCCGCCCACGGTAAACAGGAAGATAAAGCCAAGAGCCCACAGCAAGGCTGCGTCTCATTTGATTAGTCCGCCATGAAGGGTTGCTAACCAGCTGAATACTTTTACCCCAGTTGGGATTGCAATAATTATTGTGGCAGAGGTAAAGTATGCGCGGGTGTCTACATCCATGCCAACTGTGAATATATGGTGGGCTCAGACGATAAAACCAAGGAATCCGATAGAGACCATGGCCCACACCATGCCCATGTAGCCAAAGGGCTCTTTTTTACCAGCGTAGTATGCTACGATGTGGGAGATCATACCAAATCCGGGTAAAATTAAGATGTAAACTTCTGGGTGCCCAAAAAATCAGAACAGGTGTTGGTATAGCACGGGGTCTCCTCCGCCTGCCGGGTCAAAGAAGGTGGTGTTTAGGTTTCGGTCTGTTAATAGTATTGTGATGCCGGCAGCTAGTACTGGCAGAGACAGTAGAAGAAGTACTGCGGTGATAAGTACAGATCATACGAAGAGGGGGGTGTTGTATTGAGTTATTGCTGGGGCTTTTATATTAATGCAGGTGGTAATAAAGTTAATAGCCCCCAGGATGGAAGAAACCCCTGCTAGGTGCAGGGAAAAAATTGTCAGGTCTACGGATGCTCCTGCATGGGCCAGGTTGGCAGCTAGTGGTGGGTAGACGGTTCAGCCAGTTCCTGCCCCGGCTTCAACTCCGGAAGAGGCCAGTAAAAGGAGTAGTGAGGGGGGCAGGAGTCAAAAGCTTATGTTGTTTATTCGTGGAAAAGCCATGTCTGGGGCCCCAATTATTAGTGGAACCAGCCAGTTTCCGAAGCCCCCGATCATTACGGGTATTACCATGAAGAAGATTATTACAAAAGCATGGGCGGTTACAACCACATTATAGATTTGGTCGTCCCCAAGAAGGGTTCCAGGCTGGCTAAGCTCAGCTCGAATTAGCAAGCTTAGGCCAGTGCCGGCTATTCCGGCCCAGGCGCCAAAAAGTAGATACAGGGTGCCGATGTCTTTGTGGTTTGTCGAAAAAAATCAACGATTGATGGTCACAGGTAGGATGGCCGAGGGCAAGGCGGTGAGCTGTAGTCTCACAGACAGAGGTTTGAGTCCTTTTCGTACCAAGCTCCGTAGCGTAGAACGCAACAAAATGCAAGTTTGGAGACGCACCCAAAAAGGTGCCGGGGCTTCTCCCGTTTTTCTATAACGGGAGAAGGTAGATTGAAGCCCGCTGGATAGGGTGTTTAGTTGTTAACTAAAGTTTTATGGGATCAAAGCCCGTCGGTCTAGGGAGGTCTTAGCTTAATTAAAGTGTCTGAGTTGCATTCAGGAGATGTATATTAGTGTTTTACAGGCCTTCAGGGAATAAGATGTGTTTCTTGTTTGGGGCTTTGAAGGCCCCTGGTTTAAATAGTTAACCTAAGTCCCTGGGGGTGGGGCGGGGTTTATATGTTGTATAGTAGTGGTGTGATTGGTAGAAGGAGGGCTGTTGTAGTAGTTGCCGTGGTTATTAGGTGTGTGTGGTTGTTTTTGAATCGTCATGTGTTTTTTGTTGTGGTTGTGGTGGGCGGGTTTGTTAGTGTAGTGAAATAGGCTAGGCGGGTATAAAAGAATAGGCTTGGTAGGCTTATTAGGGCTAATGTTGTGGCTAGTGGGGTTAGCTGGTGTAGTGTTAGTTCTTTGATAATTAGCAGTTTTGGCATGAACCCTGTTAGGGGGGGAAGGCCCCCTAGTGATATTAGTGTTAGTATTATTATGGTTAAAAGTGTAGAGGAGTTAGACCAGGTGGTAGTAAGGTCTGTGATGTTTTTTGTTGATGCTGTTAATATAGAGGTAAATATTGCTGTGGTTGCGGCTAAATAGATAATTATGGTTAGTGTTGTAAGGCTGTGGCCCATAGTTAGGGCAATTGTTAATCATCCCATATGGGCGATTGAGGAGAAGGCCATGATTTTTCGGAGTTGTGTCTGATTTAGGCCTGACCACCCCCCAATTATTGTGGATAGGAGTCCCAGCACTAGGACCAGGTTTAGTGATAGGTGGTTGTGTATTATATAAAGTAGGGCTAGGGGGGCAAGTTTTTGTCATGTTGATATGATTAGGGCGGTTATTATTGTAGACCCCTGCAGGACCTCTGGGTATCAGAAGTGTGTTGGTGCCAAGCCTAGTTTTATTGCGATGGCTACTGTTAAAATTAGTGCAGTTGAGTTGTGCGTTGGCTGTATAATTGTTCATTGTCCGGTCTGTCAGGTGTTGATCAGGCTGGCCAGGAGGATTAGGGCAGCGGCTGCAGCTTGTGTTAGGAAATATTTTGTGGCGGCTTCTGTTGCTCGTGGGTGGTGTTGTTTAGTAATGTGTGGTAGTATGGCTAGTGTATTGATTTCTAGTCCAAGTCATGCAAGTAGTCAGTGGTGGCTTGATGTGGTGATGATGGTGCCTGTCGCTAGGCTTGAGATTAGGATTGTTTGTGTTATTGGGCTTATTAGTATAGGAAGGGTTGTGTACCAACATTGTCGGGGTATGGGCCCGAAAGCTTTATTAGCTGACTTTACTAGTAGGTAGTATAATTGGAAGTACACGAAGTTTTGGGCTTCGTAGTGCAGGTTCGTAGCCTGTCTTTCTAAGGAAGTGGGAGGGGCGAGTCTCCATATCATACTCTATCAAAGTAGTCCTTAATGTTTCGGGCACACTGCCAAAGTTTGGGTTATGTTAGTGGGGGGGTGCCTGATATTGAAATGGGTGTGGCAATGTATCAGACGCAAAGGGCTAGGGTTAGTGGTAGGAAGTTTTTTCAAAGTAGGTGCATTAGTTGGTCATATCGAAATCGTGGATATGATGCGCGGATTCACAGGAAGCCCAGTGTTAACATGCAGGTTTTAATCATAATATTTATTGAAAATAGTTCTGGGGTGTTGGGGCAGTTTGGGCCTAGGAATAGGATACATGAGAGGGTGTTTATTATTAAGATGTTTGCGTATTCTGCTAGGAAGAATAGTGCGAATGGGCCGGCTGCGTATTCAACATTAAATCCTGAGACAAGCTCTGACTCGCCTTCGGTTAGGTCGAATGGGGCCCGGTTTGTTTCTGCAATTGTTGAGATGTATCATATTATTATTAGTGGTCATACACATGTTGCTAATCACGTGTTTTTTTGTGTTGTTAGCAGGGTTTGTATTGAAAATCCCCCCGTGAATATTATGGTTGATAGTACAATGATTCCTATTGTTACCTCATAAGAGATAGTTTGTGCGACTGCCCGTAGGGCGCCAACGAGGGCGTATTTTGAGTTTGTTGCTCACCCAGATCATAGAATTGAGTATACAGCAAGGCTTGAGATAGCCAGTAGTATTAATAGGCCTAAATTAGCGTCCATGATGGGGTTTGGTATTGGAATGGGGGCTCAAATTGTTAGTGACAGTAGTAGTGCTAGTATTGGTATGGCTAAAAATAGTGTTGGTGTTGATGCCGTTGGTCGGATGGGTTCTTTGGTGAAAAGTTTTAGTCCGTCTGCAATTGGTTGTAGTAGGCCGTAGGGCCCTACAATGTTTGGGCCCTTGCGTAGTTGTATGTAGCCTAGGGTTTTTCGTTCTAATAGGGTTAGGAAGGCAACTGCTAGTAGGATTGGGATGATGAGTGTTAGTGGGTTAACTACTAGGGTTATTGTGGTTTTAATTATTAGGGAGAAGATTTGAGCTTCTGTTGTAAGGGCTTAGGCCTTTTGCATAATTACCTGGCTCTGCCACCCTAAAGCGTGGCCCTGGTCTTAGGCCGCTGGTTTTGATAAATGGGCTCTTTAGTGTGGGTAAGAGCTTGGTATTAGCACGTGGGGGTCCTATTGGTGCTTCTCCCTGGGTCCTTTCGTACTGAAGGGAGAAAAACATAGATAGAAACCGACCTGGATTTCTCCGGTCTGAACTCAGATCACGTAGGACTAGTTAATCGTTGAACAAACGAACCCTTGGTAGTGGCTGCACCACCAGGATGTCCTGATCCAACATCGAGGTCGTAAACCCTCTTGGCGATAGGGGCTCTAAAAGAGGATGGCGCTGTTATCCCTGGGGTAACTTGGTTCGTTGATCTGTGTTACAGGGTCAATTTTATGGTGGTCTCATTGGCTTGTGGGTCTTTGATAGATTTTTGGTCTGTGGTCTTGGAAGTTTTGTTTATTTCCGAAGTCGCCCCAACTAAAAACAAGGCTAAGGGGGGGGGGGGTAGAGGCCCCGTGGTTATTAGTTTTTGTTTTAAGCTCCACAGGGTCTTTTCGTCTTATGTTTACATCCTAGCTTTTTAACTAGGGGATCAAGTTCATTGATCTGCTTTAGGAGACAGTTGGGCCCTCATTTAGCCGTTCATACTAGTCATTATTTAAGTGACAAGTGATTACGCTACCTTTGCACGGTTAGAATACCGCGGCCGTTTAAAAGATCACTGGGCAGGCAGCACCTTTAATACTTGTGTGGCTAAAGGCTATGTTTTTGGTAAACAGTTGGGGCCCTAAGTGGCTGAGTTCCTTTTGTGGCGTTTAATCTGTCTGTGCTGCACTCCTGTGTTGGGTTAACAGGGGGTTATATTATATGGTTAAAAAGTGTGTTAAATTTTTCCATTTGTGGTCTGTTATTTACTGGTAGTTTATCTATTTCCAGTTTATGGGGGTGCATGTAGAGAGCGGGGCTCTTATTACTAATTTTAACAGTGGTGTCTCTATTGTGGTAGAGTAGCTCAGTTAAGTGGTCTAGGGGTTCTTGGTTTGTTTAGTATCTTTAAGATTGTGTGCTGTGACGCGTTTAGTTTTTGGTGGCTGCTTTAAGGCCAACTGGTGTGTTTTATTTGGTGTTTTCCTCTAGGATTGGTTGTTTTCAATTACAATAAGGCTGTACCCTTATTGTATATAGTATAGGAGTGACAGTGGTAAATATGCTTGTATTTAGGTTCAGGCGTCCTATAGTTGAACTAGAATTCTTTTATTGAGCAACCAGCTATCACCAGGCTCGATAGGCGTGTCACCTCTACCTAGCAGTCTCTCCAGCCTTTTGCCACAGGGACGGGTGTACTCAAAAAGTTGCTGTTAGGTAGCTCGTCTGGGTTCGGGTGAGCAGGTTTTAGTGCGCTTTATCTGTATTTGCTTATTAAACCATGATGCAAAAGGTACAAGGTCAGATCTTTGCTTTGTTGGTGCTTGGGGTTTTTCATAGTTCTTTCATTGTTCCCTTGCGGTACTATATGCTATTGCGTCAAGTGGGTGTTTTCTATCGCCTAAAAATATACTGGTACTGGGTTAAATGGTTTGGTTTATAGTGGGGCTTGAGGTTTTGAACTGTTTGTTGAGCTGTGGAGTTTGGGCTCAAGCGGGTTTTTGTTTAAACGTTTTTCAATTGTAAGTTGAATGCTTTATATAAGTGTAAGCTACCTCTTGATTTAGTGGCCAAGTGCACTTTCCAGTACACTTACCTTGTTACGACTTGCCTCATCTGTTGGTGTTTTGTTTTTTATAAAGTGTGGTTTATTAGTTCTTGAGGAGGGTGACGGGCGGTGTGTACGTGTCCCATGGCAGGCTTCAAACAGGCTTATCTTGCTTGTTTTACTGCTAAATCCACCTTCTGGTGAAGGTTTCATGTCACTTGTGGTGTTTTCTAGTGTAGAAAATGTAGCTCATCTCTGCCCCCTTATATGCTACACCTTGACCTGACGTGTTAAATGTTATCTATCTTACTTACGGCAGTTCTTTCATAAGGTAGGTTTGCGACGGCGGTATATAGGCTGGGTAAAGGCAAAAGGGGGTAAGGTTTGGCGTGGAGTATCGATTATAGGACAAGCTCCTCTAGGTTGGTTTGGGGCACCGTCAAGTCCTTAGAGTTTTAAGTTTTTCACTTGTAATTCTCTGGCGAGTTGCTAGTGTAAGGTGCAAGTTTGGTTTATGGCCAAGCATAATAGGGTATCTAATCCTAGTTTGGGCCTTGGCTTTCGTGAGTCGATGGGGCTTAATTAATTGTGGGAGGGGTGGAGTTGTTTTTGCATTGGTTAGTATTTTACAACGTAGGTGCAGCTCAGCCTTCTTTTATTAAGTTTTAGGGGTCTAGTCACTTTTTACGCCGAGTATTATTATTTTGGGGCTTTCGTATAACCGCGGTGGCTGGCACGAAATTTACCGCCCCGTCTGGTTTAACTGTGGCTAAGTCAAGCTTTATGGCTTATACATTAATGTTTATCACTGCTGGGCCCCGTGTGGGTGTGGCGGTGCTAGGTGTCTGGGGCTAAATAGTGTGGTGTGCCTGATACCTGCTCCTGGCCTAGTGGGTAGGCACTGTGTGGGGGTTTGCACAGGGGTGTGGAGGCTTGCATGTGTAATTCGAGTTAAAAATAATAATAAGTTTAGGACCAAAACGGTGTGTTTCCGGGAAATTACTAGGATCCATAACGGCAACTTCAGGGCCGTGCTTTAGTATTATTTAAGCTACAGTAACGGAGTTGCCGTTGTGTGGTTTAGTGTGTGTAATATATATATATATATATATATATATATATATACATTTTGGGGTTTTATTTTGTGTGTGGGGAGCTGCGATTTTTGTTCTTGTGGTATTATGGCAAGTCTTGGATCGCAACTAAGAAAAAATTTTTGCAATTAAATCTCGTTTTAGGGGTTTGGCGAGAAGCACTTTAATTGCAGGGAAAAATTCTTAGTGGGGGGTAAGGGGGGTTTGCCGGAGGTAGCCGTGTGAGTATGGGCGTGTTCGGGGCGTGGGTGTGTGTGGGTGTATGTGGGTGTATGGGGGGCGTGTGTGTGTGTGTGTGTGTGTGTGTGTGTGGGTGGGTATGGGTATGGGTATGGGTATGGGTATGGGTGTGGGTATGGGTATGGGTATGGGTATGGGTGTGGGTATGGGTGTAGGTGTAGGTGTAGGTATAGGTATAGGTATAGGTATAGGTGTCGTGTTTATTCATTGGTTTTTAGTCTAGTAAATAATTATATGTCCTTCGAGCATGAATAATTTACCCCTGGGTGGGCTTGTGGGATCGTGGGCCATCTTGCACCGTAGGTTCAGCAGAGTTGTTAGTTGACAGCCACTGGAAATGAGGTTGTGATATACCACCCTAAAAATAAAAATACCAGCCGCATGACAGCACAGGGATGCTATGAGTATGAGGAGACGTGTAACTAATCCTAGCAACCAAAGGCCTCTTAAAAGGCACGAGTGATACGTCAGCGATTAATGGACTTGACCTCACAGAACCAGAGGCCTTGGAAAGGGCACTGTGTGTTAGTCTACATTTCATGGACTACGAGACTGGGCACCTGGTGTGCGAATACAAGGATTGATGATCTCTCGGGATATGTCCGGTAAAGAATCAATATGTCTTAAATACATGGATTTATTAATCCACGCTTATTTGATGATATGTACTATGTAAAATCAATGATAGGATGTACTGGGACAATATTCATGGGGCAGATAGATGTATGTTGATTATACATAGTATGTATTATGTAAAATTAATAATAATATGTACTGGGACAATATTCATGGGGCAAATAAATGTATGTTGATTATACATAGTATGTAAAGGGGGACCCCCCATAACCCTAGACACTAATGGAGGTCCTGGAGTTTATAAGGTTGTTAAATGGCCATATAGGCTCCACCCCCGTGTGGGGGTGAAGCCTATTTGGGTGGGGTGGTCTCAGAAAATAGTTTAAGTGAAAACACTAGTTTTGGGGACTAGAGTTAAGAGTTGAGTCTTTTTTTTGATATACTGCGGGCGGAGGCCTTGGAGTTTATAAGGTTGTTAAGTGGCCATATAGGCTCCACCCCCGTGTGGGGGTGAAGCCTATTTGGGTGGGGTGGTCTCAGAAAATAGTTTAAGTGAAAACACTAGTTTTGGGGACTAGAGTTAAGAGTTGAGTCTTTTTTTGATATACTGCGGGCGGAGGCCTTGGAGTTTATAAGGTTGTTAAGTGGCCATATAGGCTCCACCCCCGTGTGGGGGTGAAGCCTATTTGGGTGGGGTGGTCTTAGAAAATAGTTTAAGTGAAAACACTAGTTTTGGGGACTAGAGTTAAGAGTTGAGTCTTTTTTTTGATATACTGCGGGCGGAGGCCTTGGAGTTTATAAGGTTGTTAAGTGGCCATATAGGCTCCACCCCCGTGTGGGGGTGAAGCCTATTTGGGTGGGGTGGTCTTAGAAAATAGTTTAAGTGAAAACACTAGTTTTGGGGACTAGAGTTAAGAGTTGAGTCTTTTTTTTGATATACTGCGGGCGGAGGCCTTGGAGTTTATAAGGTTGTTAAGTGGCCATATAGGCTCCACCCCCGTGTGGGGGTGAAGCCTATTTGGGTGGGGTGGTCTCAGAAAATAGTTTAAGTGAAAACACTAGTTTTGGGGACTAGAGTTAAGAGTTGAGTCTTTTTTGTATGTGGGGGTGTGAGTAGTGCCCCAGGGTTGTAATGCGTTCCAATCTTTGACTTACAAGGTCAGTGCTTTAAGTGTGGTTTAAGCTACAAGGGCTGGTGGGGTTATCAGTTTATTAGTTTATTCTCTAGTTTATTGATTGTGGGGCTTAATAGTAGGATTGTTGTGAAGTATAGGACGGAAGCTAGTTGTCCGATTATGATAAATGGGTCTTCGACTGGTTGTCCTCCGATTCAGGTTAGGATAGCGATAGTGGCGATTATGGTTCAAAATGTTAGTTGTGATAGTGGTCGGAATGTGCTTGTTCGTTGTTTTGAGTTGTGTGTAAGTGGGATTAGCAGTAGGATTATAATGGATATTATTAGGGCAAGTACTCCTCCAAGTTTGTTTGGGATGGAACGTAGGATGGCGTAGGCGAATAGGAAGTACCATTCTGGTTTGATGTGTGGTGGGGTTATTAGGGGGTTTGCTGGGGTAAAGTTTTCTGGGTCCCCAAGCAGTTGTGGGGAGAAAAGGGATAGGTACAGTAGTGTTATTATTATAAGGGCTGCCCCTAGCAGGTCTTTAGTTGAAAAGTATGGGTGGAACGGAATTTTATCTGAGTTTGAGTTTACCCCTGTTGGGTTGTTTGATCCCGTTTCGTGTAGGAATAGTATGTGTAGGATTGCAGTGGCTGAGATGATGAATGGCAGGAGGAAGTGGAAAGTGAAAAATCGTGTTAGTGTTGCGTTATCTACGGCGAACCCGCCTCAAATTCACTCTACTAGGGTGTTTCCTATATATGGAACTGCTGATAGTAGGTTTGTGATTACGGTAGCCCCTCAGAATGATATCTGTCCCCATGGCAGGACATAGCCCACGAACGCGGTTGCTATTACTAGGAATAGTAGGGCCACGCCGATGTTTCAGGTCTCTTTGTATAAGTATGAGCCGTAGTATAGGCCTCGCCCGATGTGTATATAAAGGCAGATAAAAAATATGGAGGCGCCGTTGGCGTGGATGTTTCGGATTAGTCAGCCGTGTTGTACGTCACGACAGATGTGGGCGATTGATGAGAATGCTGTGGAGGTGTCTGCGGTGTAGTGCATGGCCAAGAATAGGCCGGTGGAGATTTGGATTAGTAGGCACAGCCCTAACAAGGACCCAAAGTTTCATCAAGCGGAGATGTTTGATGGTGTGGGGAGGTCAATAAATGAGTTGTTTATTATTTTGATTATTGGGTGTGTTTTTCGGATTGGGGTCATTATTGGTTTTTATAGTTGAATAACAACGGTGGTTTTTCGTATCACAGGTTTTGGCATGGCCAAATGAAAATTATGTCGTACTTTGTTTTTTTTACTGTGTTGTGTATGGTGTTGGGGTTTATTGGTGTAGCGTCAAATCCTTCTCCTGTTTTTGGGGCGATGGGACTTGTAGTGTCTGCGTTGGGTGGTAGTGTGGTGTTAGTTATTTTTGGTGGGTCCTTTATTGCATTGGTGTTATTTTTAATTTATTTAGGTGGGATATTGGTAGTCTTTGCTTATTCTGTGGCACTTTCAGCAGACCAATATCCTGAGGTGTGGTTGGATTACTCTGTTTTGTATTATGTGTTTGGGTATTTTATATTAGTTTTGTTTTTAGTTTGGTACTTTGGAGGGTTGTCTATTGATGGGTGTGGGGCGTCTGGTGGGGACGATTTTGGTTTTGAGGGTACTCGGACTGATTTTAGTGGTGTTGCATTGATATATTCTTTGGGCGGGCCGTTATTATTGTTGTGTGGGGGGAGTTTAATGGTGGCCCTGTTTGTTGTCCTTGAGTTAACTCGAGGGTCGAGTTTTGGGGGGCTACGTGCGGTTTAGTAGTATGTGGTAATTGCGGCGGCTAGAGTGGCAATAAGTATGACTAGGTATGTTTTGATGTGTCCGGTGTGTGATTTGGACAGTTTTTTAGCTAGGGCGGTGTTAATTAATATGGCTGTTTTTGGGGCGATGGCCTCATATCAGATAAGGTCATTTAAGTGCATAGCGGTGTTTTGTCCGAATTGTATGTTGTATTTTGGTTGGGCTCGGTGTGCAAGGGTGTTAAAGAACCCCAGTTGTGTTGAGGATGTACTTGGTGTACTTTGTTTTGGTTTTAATAGGTTGGATGTTTGTATGGTGATATCTATAGCACATAGCAGGCCTACTAGCGTGATAATTGTGGCGGCTAGTTTTGTAATTGGGCCCATTGTTATTGTTTGGGGTGGGGTTGGTAGTATTGTTGTGGCCACAAATAGGCCAGATATAATACTTCCTATGGCGAGTCGTACTAGGGGTCGAGTCTGGCTTGGGTTTGTTTCTGCTGGGGTTGTAGTTGTGTTGTATCGAGGCTTATTTGTTTGGACATAAAAGGTTAGGCGTAGGCTGTAGGCGGCTGTAAGGGCGGTAGCAATAATAGTGGTTGATAGGGCTCAGGCGTTTAAGTGTGATGTGTTTATTGTTTCAATGATTACGTCTTTAGTGTAAAATCCAGCTAGGAAGGGGGCCCCTGTTAGGGCTAGGTTGCCGATAGTTATACAGGTTGTGGTTAGCGGTATTGTTTTTTGGGTGCTTCCTATTTTTCGGATGTCTTGTTCGTCCCCGAGATTATGAATTACTGAACCTGCGCATAGGAATAGTATGGCCTTGAAAAAGGCGTGTGTGGTGATGTGTAGGTATGTTAACTGTGGCTGGTTTAGTCCTAGTGTTAGTATTATTAGGCCGAGCTGGCTTGAGGTGGAGAAGGCAATGATCTTTTTGATATCGTTTTGTGTGAGGGCACAGAGTGCTGCAAAGGTTGTAGTTATTGCTCCTAGGCATAGGCAGAGGGTAGTTGTGGCCTGGCTGTTTTGTATTATTGGGAATAGCCGGGCCAGTAGAAAAATTCCGGCAACGACTATTGTGCTAGAGTGAAGTAGTGCTGATACTGGGGTTGGGCCTTCTATGGCTGCTGGCAGCCATGGGTGTAGCCCAAATTGGGCGGATTTTCCCATGGCTGCTAAGACTAGGCCTAGTAGTGGCAGGGTGGGGGGGGTCGTATGTGAGAATGTTTGTTGTACGTCCCATGTGTTGTAGTGTATTGCGAATCAAGCTAAAGACAGGATTAGTCCAATGTCTCCGATTCGGTTGTATATAACAGCTTGTAGGGCGGATGTGTTTGCATTGGTGCGCCCGTGCCACCACCCGATTAGTAAGAAGGATATGATGCCTACCCCTTCCCAGCCAACAAATAGTTGTAATAGGCTGTTTGCTGTTGTTATGGTTATTATGGCTAGGAGGAATAGTATTAAGTATTTTATAAATTTGTTTTTGTTCGGGTCTAGTTTTATATATCAATCTGAGAACTCCAGGATGGCCCAGGTGATAAATAGGGCTGTTGTTATAAACGTGGTAGAGTAAATATCAAATAGGAAGCTGATATTAATGTTGAAGGACGTTTGTAGTCAGGTAGCGTTGGTTATAGTTGTTTGTATTCCGTAGTTGATAAAAATATTGGTTGGAATTAGGCTTGTCAGGCAGGCAAGTTTAGTAGTTTGTGTGAAGTAGCCCGAGGCTTGTGTAATAAACATAGAGGTAATAATAGGGGCAATAAGGATTAGCAGGGTTGAAATTATGGTTGAGTAGAATAGTATGGAGGTCATGTACTTTCACTTGGAGTTGCACCAAGTAGTGTTAATGCCTAAGATTAAAGGAAGGTCTAATATCCTTTGAAAGTCTTGGGTTATAATGTGGAGTGGTCCGGAGAATTTAACTTCGGTAATTTGAATTAGCAGTTCCAATTTGTGTCGTCCCTCTCGGTATGCAAGGGGCGGGGTGCCCCTGTTGTTAAGTCCACAGCTTAGTGTTTTGATCAAACTATGCCTACTTCTGGGTGCTACAGGATTAGTTTTGGGTTTATAATTAATAGTGCCATAGGGATGAGGTGAAGGGCTATTAATAGGTGTTCTCGGGTGTTTGAGGGTGGGTGGGAGGTATTTGTTGGTGTTTTGTTTCGTTGCGTTATAATGAAGACATATAGGGAGTATAGGGCGGTTAATAGCGTCGTTAGGCCTGTTAAGATGATTGTTATGGTGGCTCAGTTTATAGCAGAAGTAATGATTATTAATTCCCCCATCAGGTTGATTGTAGGGGGTAGGGCCATGTTGGCTAAGTTTGCCATAAGTCATCATGTGGCTATAAGTGGGAGGGTGAGTTGAAGGCCCCGTGTTATTAATAAAGTTCGAGTGTGGGTTCGTTCATAGTTTGTGTTGGCTAGGCAAAATAGTATAGAAGAGGCTAATCCGTGGGCGACCATTAGAATTATTGTTCCTGAGATACTTCATGGGGTCTGAATTAGGGCTCCTGCAGTTACAAGGCCTATGTGGCTTACTGAGGAGTAGGCAATGATGGATTTTAAGTCTGTTTGACGTAGGCAAATGAGGCTGGTTATAATTATTCCCCAGAGGGCTAGAATAATGAGGGGGTAGCACATAGTTTGTGTTGTTGGGTTTAGGATTGGGGTGATTCGGATGATGCCGTATCCTCCCAGTTTAAGAAGTACGGCGGCCAGGATTATTGATCCAGCGATTGGGGCCTCAACGTGTGCTTTTGGTAGTCATAAGTGCATGGAGTATAGGGGTATTTTTACTATAAATGCTAGAAGACATGATAGTCATACTAGTGAGTTGGTTCATGTTATTAGTATTTCTGGGTGCTTTATTGACATTATTAGTGGTGTTGTGTGGTAGTTGTGGGTGTATGAATATAAAATTATTACTAATAGTGGGAGTGAGCCGGATAGTGTATAGAACAGGAAATAAGTGCCTGCGGCGAGTCGCTCTGTTTGGCTGCCCCAACGCGTGATAAGGATTAGTGTTGGGATTAGTGTTGCTTCAAATAACAGGTAGAATAGTATTAAGTTGTTTGAGGCGAATGTTAGAATTAGGGTGGTTTGTAGCAGAGCACAGGTTGATAAGAACAGGCGTTGTCGGGACTGAGGCTCTTTGGCCATGTGGCTTTGGCTTGCTACTACTATAAGTGGGAGCAATCAGGATGAAAGAATAGTCAGGGGGGTTGAGAATTGGTCGAGTGTTATCCATGTGTTGACATGTCAGATTTTTGTTAGTGTGGGGGCGTTTAATTGTCCTATTAATAGGAGTGTTGTTGTTATAGATAGGGCCGTATAAATGTGGAAGGTGTATTTAGTTGGGGCTAAAAGGGCGGTTGGGACTAGTATTACTGTTGCTATGGTTAGTTTTAGCATTTTAATAGGCTTATGGTTTTTAGGTGGTCTGTTGCGTGAGTGCGGGAGGATGCAGCTAATAGGGCCAGTCCTGCTCCTGCCTCACATGCGGACATGGTCAAGAGGGTAATTGGAAGGGTGGCAGTGGTTGACAGGTGTTGGGTTAAGGAGATAGCACTAAGTCCAATAAATAGGCTTAAAAGCAGGCCCTCGATGCATAGAAGGGCAGATACAAGATGTTTACGGTGGAGTGCTAGTCCTATAAGGCTTAGGGTAAAGATGGCTAGTATCAGTAGGTGTTGAGGTAGCATAGTTAGTGGCCCCATTATTTTGGGATGTACTAAGTCGAAATTAGTGATCTTGCTTTAGATTAGCCTCTATATTCTGCTCATTCTAGTCCTCCTTGGGATCACTCATAGACTAGGCCCAGGGCTAGTAGGGTGATAATTGTTGTAGTTCATATAAGGGTTGAATTGGGGGAGGGTAAGTTAATAGCTCACGGGGTTGGTAGGAGTAGGGCGATTTCTAGGTCAAAAAGTAGGAATAAGATAGCGACTAGAAAAAATCGCAATGAGAAAGGTAGTCGTGCTGAACCGACTGGGTCAAAGCCGCATTCGTATGGGGACAATTTTTCTGTGTCAGGGGTGGCTTGTGGTAGTCAAAAGCTAATGATGATTAGGGCGGCGGTTAGTGCGGTGGATATTAGAGTTACTATTATAATGTTTATTACTTCCTCTTAGGGTTAATTATGAGCTAAGGCTTTGTGAGTGGAAGTCACCTGTACTTTTAAATACTAAGGAAGTTATGAACCTCATCAATAGATTGAGATGTAAAGGAAGAGTCAAACAACGTCTACAAAGTGTCAGTATCATGCGGCCGCTTCGAATCCAAAGTGGTGGTCAGTGGTGAAGTGGAATTTTATTTGGCGTAGCAGGCAGACTACTAGGAAGCTAGTCCCAATGATTACATGTAGTCCGTGGAAGCCAGTGGCCACAAAAAAGGTGGTGCCATAGGCTCCGTCTGCTACTGTGAAAGAGGCCTCCAGATATTCTATAGCCTGTAGTAGTGTAAAGTAGGCCCCCAGTATGATTGTAAGCACTAGGGCCTGTATGGCCTCTTTTCGTTCTCCTCCTATGATTGAATGGTGGGCTCAGGTTACTGTAACACCTGATGCCAGTAGTACTGCGGTATTAAGTAGGGGAACTTCAAACGGGTTTAGGGGAGTAATTCCGCTTGGGGGTCAACAACCTCCAAGCTCTGGTGTAGGTGCAAGGCTTGAGTGATAGAATGCTCAAAAGAACCCGATGAAAAAGAAAACCTCTGAGGCAATGAATAAAATTATGCCATAACGAAGTCCCTGTTGAACTTGGTGGGTGTGGTGGCCTTGGTAGGTTCCTTCCCGAACAACATCTCGTCATCATTGCAGTATTGTTAATAGTATAGTGGTAAGGCCGATGGTTATTAATGTATTTGAGCCAAAGTGGAACCATATTGCGAGCCCAGAGGTTATTAATAAGGCTGCAATGGCCCCTGTTAGGGGCCATGGGCTTTGGTCTACTATGTGGAAGCTGTGGGCTTGGTGGGTCATTAAACGTTTTCTTGTAGGTAGAGACTTAATAATAGTACGAATACATATGCTTGGATCATTGCAACAGCGACTTCTAGGGCGGTTAACAATAGGAGGGTGACTGAGGTTAGCACTGATACTGATGGTATTAATGGCATTAATACAAGTGTGGCTGTTGAGATAAGTTGGATTAACAGGTGTCCTGCAGTTAGGTTTGCAGTAAGACGCACCCCCAGGGCTAGGGGTCGAATTAATAGGCTAGCTGTTTCGATAATTACTAAAATTGGAACTAGCGGGGTGGGTGTGCCCATGGGTAGTAGGTGTCCGATGGAGGCGGTGGGCTGGTTTCAAAGCCCAACAAGTACTGTAAATAGTCATATTGGTAGGGCCAGGCTTATGTTTATGGATAGTTGTGTGGTGGGGGTAAATGTGTATGGTAATAGCCCTAGCAGGTTGATTGTTAATAGGTATAACAAAATTGTTAATAGAAGCAGTGCTCAGGGGTGTCCTGTCTTACTGATTGGGGATATTAGTTGTTTTGTGGCGGTTTTTATTAGTCATAGTTTTAGTGCCCATGTGCGGCTTGGTATTAGATGTGTTTGTGAGTGAAATAGTGTTGTTGGGGCCAGTAGGGCAAGCAGGATTAATGGGACTCCTATTATCTGTGGGGTTGCGAATTGGTCGAATAGGTTTAACATCATAATCAGGATCAGCATGGGGGCTGGGTGCTTAGGGGTTTTGTAGTTGGTTGGTTGGCTATCTGGTGTTTTAACAGCTTTGGTTTTATTATAAGGAGGGTGATAAACCATACGGTTAACATAATTATAAGTCACGGAGCGGGGTTTAGTTGGGGCACGTCTTTAAGTGGTTATTGTTCCAATCTTTGGCTTAAAAGGCCAATGCTATTATGTAAAGCTTCTTAAAGATTGAAGTATCATGTTAGACCATAATTCGAAGTTGTCTAGGGTGGTGGCTTCTACTACAATGGGCATAAAGCTGTGGTTTGACCCGCAGATTTCTGAGCACTGGCCGTAAAATAGGCCTGGGGAAGCTGTAGTAAATGTTGTCTGGTTTAGTCGCCCAGGGATTGCATCGGTTTTAATGCCTAGTGAGGGGACGGCTCAAGAGTGAAGGACGTCTTCGGCTGAAATTAACATGCGGATCGGGGACTCTACGGGTACAACTATTCGGTGGTCTGTCTCTAGTAGTCGAATGGCCCCTGATCACAGGTCTGTTGTTGGGGTCATATAGGAGTCAAATGTTAGGTTTTCATAGTCTGTGTATTCGTAGCTTCAATATCATTGGTGTCCAAGGGCCTTAATTGTTAGGTGTGGGTTGTTAATCTCATCTATTAGGTACAGGATTCGTAAGGACGGCAGTGCAATTATGATTAGAATGATAGACGGCAGGACTGTTCAGATTATTTCAACTGCTTGGGCATCTATTGTGTTAGTGTGCGTTAGTGTGGTTGTTATTATAAGAGAGATAATATATAGGACGAAGGCGCTGATAAGGAATACGATTATAAGTGCGTGGTCGTGGAAGTGGAGGAGCTCTTCTATGATGGGGGATGCTGCGTCTTGGAATCCTAGTTGGGCAGGTTGTGCCATTGAGTCTCACAGGGGTTAGACTGTAATTTAGCCCTGACAGTGCTATGTAATAATTTACTAGAGGCTCGTGTTTGATAAGAGAGGGGTACGCAGTGGGCGTACGTTTAGCTTGAAACTAAAAGGTGGGGGTTCGAGTCCCTCGTCTCTTGGCAGGTTAAGATTGGACAAAGGCTGGTTCTTCATACGTGTGGTATGGGGGCGGGCAGCCGTGGAGTCACTCTAGGTTGACGTGTGTTAGTTCTGTGTTATTTGGGGTCCGTTTGGCAGAAAATGCCTCTCAGATAATATATATTATTATGATGACGGCAACAAGTGATGTTAGTGATCCAATTGATGAGACAGTGTTCCATAGTGTGTAGGCGTCTGGGTAGTCTGAGTACCGTCGTGGCATTCCAGCAAGACCTAAAAAGTGTTGGGGGAAGAATGTTATGTTTACGCCAATAAATATAACCCCGAATTGGGCTTTTGTTAAAGTGCTATGTAATGAGAAGCCAGTAAATAGTGGAAATCAGTGTACGAATCCGCCTATAATTGCAAATACTGCTCCTATAGATAAGACGTAGTGGAAGTGTGCGACTACGTAGTATGTGTCATGTAATACAATATCCAGGGATGAGTTTGCTAAGACGATCCCGGTTAGTCCGCCCACGGTAAACAGGAAGATAAAGCCAAGAGCCCACAGCAAGGCTGCGTCTCATTTGATTAGTCCGCCATGAAGGGTTGCTAACCAGCTGAATACTTTTACCCCAGTTGGGATTGCAATAATTATTGTGGCAGAGGTAAAGTATGCGCGGGTGTCTACATCCATGCCAACTGTGAATATATGGTGGGCTCAGACGATAAAACCAAGGAATCCGATAGAGACCATGGCCCACACCATGCCCATGTAGCCAAAGGGCTCTTTTTTACCAGCGTAGTATGCTACGATGTGGGAGATCATACCAAATCCGGGTAAAATTAAGATGTAAACTTCTGGGTGCCCAAAAAATCAGAACAGGTGTTGGTATAGCACGGGGTCTCCTCCGCCTGCCGGGTCAAAGAAGGTGGTGTTTAGGTTTCGGTCTGTTAATAGTATTGTGATGCCGGCAGCTAGTACTGGCAGAGACAGTAGAAGAAGTACTGCGGTGATAAGTACAGATCATACGAAGAGGGGGGTGTTGTATTGAGTTATTGCTGGGGCTTTTATATTAATGCAGGTGGTAATAAAGTTAATAGCCCCCAGGATGGAAGAAACCCCTGCTAGGTGCAGGGAAAAAATTGTCAGGTCTACGGATGCTCCTGCATGGGCCAGGTTGGCAGCTAGTGGTGGGTAGACGGTTCAGCCAGTTCCTGCCCCGGCTTCAACTCCGGAAGAGGCCAGTAAAAGGAGTAGTGAGGGGGGCAGGAGTCAAAAGCTTATGTTGTTTATTCGTGGAAAAGCCATGTCTGGGGCCCCAATTATTAGTGGAACCAGCCAGTTTCCGAAGCCCCCGATCATTACGGGTATTACCATGAAGAAGATTATTACAAAAGCATGGGCGGTTACAACCACATTATAGATTTGGTCGTCCCCAAGAAGGGTTCCAGGCTGGCTAAGCTCAGCTCGAATTAGCAAGCTTAGGCCAGTGCCGGCTATTCCGGCCCAGGCGCCAAAAAGTAGATACAGGGTGCCGATGTCTTTGTGGTTTGTCGAAAAAAATCAACGATTGATGGTCACAGGTAGGATGGCCGAGGGCAAGGCGGTGAGCTGTAGTCTCACAGACAGAGGTTTGAGTCCTTTTCGTACCAAGCTCCGTAGCGTAGAACGCAACAAAATGCAAGTTTGGAGACGCACCCAAAAAGGTGCCGGGGCTTCTCCCGTTTTTCTATAACGGGAGAAGGTAGATTGAAGCCCGCTGGATAGGGTGTTTAGTTGTTAACTAAAGTTTTATGGGATCAAAGCCCGTCGGTCTAGGGAGGTCTTAGCTTAATTAAAGTGTCTGAGTTGCATTCAGGAGATGTATATTAGTGTTTTACAGGCCTTCAGGGAATAAGATGTGTTTCTTGTTTGGGGCTTTGAAGGCCCCTGGTTTAAATAGTTAACCTAAGTCCCTGGGGGTGGGGCGGGGTTTATATGTTGTATAGTAGTGGTGTGATTGGTAGAAGGAGGGCTGTTGTAGTAGTTGCCGTGGTTATTAGGTGTGTGTGGTTGTTTTTGAATCGTCATGTGTTTTTTGTTGTGGTTGTGGTGGGCGGGTTTGTTAGTGTAGTGAAATAGGCTAGGCGGGTATAAAAGAATAGGCTTGGTAGGCTTATTAGGGCTAATGTTGTGGCTAGTGGGGTTAGCTGGTGTAGTGTTAGTTCTTTGATAATTAGCAGTTTTGGCATGAACCCTGTTAGGGGGGGAAGGCCCCCTAGTGATATTAGTGTTAGTATTATTATGGTTAAAAGTGTAGAGGAGTTAGACCAGGTGGTAGTAAGGTCTGTGATGTTTTTTGTTGATGCTGTTAATATAGAGGTAAATATTGCTGTGGTTGCGGCTAAATAGATAATTATGGTTAGTGTTGTAAGGCTGTGGCCCATAGTTAGGGCAATTGTTAATCATCCCATATGGGCGATTGAGGAGAAGGCCATGATTTTTCGGAGTTGTGTCTGATTTAGGCCTGACCACCCCCCAATTATTGTGGATAGGAGTCCCAGCACTAGGACCAGGTTTAGTGATAGGTGGTTGTGTATTATATAAAGTAGGGCTAGGGGGGCAAGTTTTTGTCATGTTGATATGATTAGGGCGGTTATTATTGTAGACCCCTGCAGGACCTCTGGGTATCAGAAGTGTGTTGGTGCCAAGCCTAGTTTTATTGCGATGGCTACTGTTAAAATTAGTGCAGTTGAGTTGTGCGTTGGCTGTATAATTGTTCATTGTCCGGTCTGTCAGGTGTTGATCAGGCTGGCCAGGAGGATTAGGGCAGCGGCTGCAGCTTGTGTTAGGAAATATTTTGTGGCGGCTTCTGTTGCTCGTGGGTGGTGTTGTTTAGTAATGTGTGGTAGTATGGCTAGTGTATTGATTTCTAGTCCAAGTCATGCAAGTAGTCAGTGGTGGCTTGATGTGGTGATGATGGTGCCTGTCGCTAGGCTTGAGATTAGGATTGTTTGTGTTATTGGGCTTATTAGTATAGGAAGGGTTGTGTACCAACATTGTCGGGGTATGGGCCCGAAAGCTTTATTAGCTGACTTTACTAGTAGGTAGTATAATTGGAAGTACACGAAGTTTTGGGCTTCGTAGTGCAGGTTCGTAGCCTGTCTTTCTAAGGAAGTGGGAGGGGCGAGTCTCCATATCATACTCTATCAAAGTAGTCCTTAATGTTTCGGGCACACTGCCAAAGTTTGGGTTATGTTAGTGGGGGGGTGCCTGATATTGAAATGGGTGTGGCAATGTATCAGACGCAAAGGGCTAGGGTTAGTGGTAGGAAGTTTTTTCAAAGTAGGTGCATTAGTTGGTCATATCGAAATCGTGGATATGATGCGCGGATTCACAGGAAGCCCAGTGTTAACATGCAGGTTTTAATCATAATATTTATTGAAAATAGTTCTGGGGTGTTGGGGCAGTTTGGGCCTAGGAATAGGATACATGAGAGGGTGTTTATTATTAAGATGTTTGCGTATTCTGCTAGGAAGAATAGTGCGAATGGGCCGGCTGCGTATTCAACATTAAATCCTGAGACAAGCTCTGACTCGCCTTCGGTTAGGTCGAATGGGGCCCGGTTTGTTTCTGCAATTGTTGAGATGTATCATATTATTATTAGTGGTCATACACATGTTGCTAATCACGTGTTTTTTTGTGTTGTTAGCAGGGTTTGTATTGAAAATCCCCCCGTGAATATTATGGTTGATAGTACAATGATTCCTATTGTTACCTCATAAGAGATAGTTTGTGCGACTGCCCGTAGGGCGCCAACGAGGGCGTATTTTGAGTTTGTTGCTCACCCAGATCATAGAATTGAGTATACAGCAAGGCTTGAGATAGCCAGTAGTATTAATAGGCCTAAATTAGCGTCCATGATGGGGTTTGGTATTGGAATGGGGGCTCAAATTGTTAGTGACAGTAGTAGTGCTAGTATTGGTATGGCTAAAAATAGTGTTGGTGTTGATGCCGTTGGTCGGATGGGTTCTTTGGTGAAAAGTTTTAGTCCGTCTGCAATTGGTTGTAGTAGGCCGTAGGGCCCTACAATGTTTGGGCCCTTGCGTAGTTGTATGTAGCCTAGGGTTTTTCGTTCTAATAGGGTTAGGAAGGCAACTGCTAGTAGGATTGGGATGATGAGTGTTAGTGGGTTAACTACTAGGGTTATTGTGGTTTTAATTATTAGGGAGAAGATTTGAGCTTCTGTTGTAAGGGCTTAGGCCTTTTGCATAATTACCTGGCTCTGCCACCCTAAAGCGTGGCCCTGGTCTTAGGCCGCTGGTTTTGATAAATGGGCTCTTTAGTGTGGGTAAGAGCTTGGTATTAGCACGTGGGGGTCCTATTGGTGCTTCTCCCTGGGTCCTTTCGTACTGAAGGGAGAAAAACATAGATAGAAACCGACCTGGATTTCTCCGGTCTGAACTCAGATCACGTAGGACTAGTTAATCGTTGAACAAACGAACCCTTGGTAGTGGCTGCACCACCAGGATGTCCTGATCCAACATCGAGGTCGTAAACCCTCTTGGCGATAGGGGCTCTAAAAGAGGATGGCGCTGTTATCCCTGGGGTAACTTGGTTCGTTGATCTGTGTTACAGGGTCAATTTTATGGTGGTCTCATTGGCTTGTGGGTCTTTGATAGATTTTTGGTCTGTGGTCTTGGAAGTTTTGTTTATTTCCGAAGTCGCCCCAACTAAAAACAAGGCTAAGGGGGGGGGGGGTAGAGGCCCCGTGGTTATTAGTTTTTGTTTTAAGCTCCACAGGGTCTTTTCGTCTTATGTTTACATCCTAGCTTTTTAACTAGGGGATCAAGTTCATTGATCTGCTTTAGGAGACAGTTGGGCCCTCATTTAGCCGTTCATACTAGTCATTATTTAAGTGACAAGTGATTACGCTACCTTTGCACGGTTAGAATACCGCGGCCGTTTAAAAGATCACTGGGCAGGCAGCACCTTTAATACTTGTGTGGCTAAAGGCTATGTTTTTGGTAAACAGTTGGGGCCCTAAGTGGCTGAGTTCCTTTTGTGGCGTTTAATCTGTCTGTGCTGCACTCCTGTGTTGGGTTAACAGGGGGTTATATTATATGGTTAAAAAGTGTGTTAAATTTTTCCATTTGTGGTCTGTTATTTACTGGTAGTTTATCTATTTCCAGTTTATGGGGGTGCATGTAGAGAGCGGGGCTCTTATTACTAATTTTAACAGTGGTGTCTCTATTGTGGTAGAGTAGCTCAGTTAAGTGGTCTAGGGGTTCTTGGTTTGTTTAGTATCTTTAAGATTGTGTGCTGTGACGCGTTTAGTTTTTGGTGGCTGCTTTAAGGCCAACTGGTGTGTTTTATTTGGTGTTTTCCTCTAGGATTGGTTGTTTTCAATTACAATAAGGCTGTACCCTTATTGTATATAGTATAGGAGTGACAGTGGTAAATATGCTTGTATTTAGGTTCAGGCGTCCTATAGTTGAACTAGAATTCTTTTATTGAGCAACCAGCTATCACCAGGCTCGATAGGCGTGTCACCTCTACCTAGCAGTCTCTCCAGCCTTTTGCCACAGGGACGGGTGTACTCAAAAAGTTGCTGTTAGGTAGCTCGTCTGGGTTCGGGTGAGCAGGTTTTAGTGCGCTTTATCTGTATTTGCTTATTAAACCATGATGCAAAAGGTACAAGGTCAGATCTTTGCTTTGTTGGTGCTTGGGGTTTTTCATAGTTCTTTCATTGTTCCCTTGCGGTACTATATGCTATTGCGTCAAGTGGGTGTTTTCTATCGCCTAAAAATATACTGGTACTGGGTTAAATGGTTTGGTTTATAGTGGGGCTTGAGGTTTTGAACTGTTTGTTGAGCTGTGGAGTTTGGGCTCAAGCGGGTTTTTGTTTAAACGTTTTTCAATTGTAAGTTGAATGCTTTATATAAGTGTAAGCTACCTCTTGATTTAGTGGCCAAGTGCACTTTCCAGTACACTTACCTTGTTACGACTTGCCTCATCTGTTGGTGTTTTGTTTTTTATAAAGTGTGGTTTATTAGTTCTTGAGGAGGGTGACGGGCGGTGTGTACGTGTCCCATGGCAGGCTTCAAACAGGCTTATCTTGCTTGTTTTACTGCTAAATCCACCTTCTGGTGAAGGTTTCATGTCACTTGTGGTGTTTTCTAGTGTAGAAAATGTAGCTCATCTCTGCCCCCTTATATGCTACACCTTGACCTGACGTGTTAAATGTTATCTATCTTACTTACGGCAGTTCTTTCATAAGGTAGGTTTGCGACGGCGGTATATAGGCTGGGTAAAGGCAAAAGGGGGTAAGGTTTGGCGTGGAGTATCGATTATAGGACAAGCTCCTCTAGGTTGGTTTGGGGCACCGTCAAGTCCTTAGAGTTTTAAGTTTTTCACTTGTAATTCTCTGGCGAGTTGCTAGTGTAAGGTGCAAGTTTGGTTTATGGCCAAGCATAATAGGGTATCTAATCCTAGTTTGGGCCTTGGCTTTCGTGAGTCGATGGGGCTTAATTAATTGTGGGAGGGGTGGAGTTGTTTTTGCATTGGTTAGTATTTTACAACGTAGGTGCAGCTCAGCCTTCTTTTATTAAGTTTTAGGGGTCTAGTCACTTTTTACGCCGAGTATTATTATTTTGGGGCTTTCGTATAACCGCGGTGGCTGGCACGAAATTTACCGCCCCGTCTGGTTTAACTGTGGCTAAGTCAAGCTTTATGGCTTATACATTAATGTTTATCACTGCTGGGCCCCGTGTGGGTGTGGCGGTGCTAGGTGTCTGGGGCTAAATAGTGTGGTGTGCCTGATACCTGCTCCTGGCCTAGTGGGTAGGCACTGTGTGGGGGTTTGCACAGGGGTGTGGAGGCTTGCATGTGTAATTCGAGTTAAAAATAATAATAAGTTTAGGACCAAAACGGTGTGTTTCCGGGAAATTACTAGGATCCATAACGGCAACTTCAGGGCCGTGCTTTAGTATTATTTAAGCTACAGTAACGGAGTTGCCGTTGTGTGGTTTAGTGTGTGTAATATATATATATATATATATATATATATATATACATTTTGGGGTTTTATTTTGTGTGTGGGGAGCTGCGATTTTTGTTCTTGTGGTATTATGGCAAGTCTTGGATCGCAACTAAGAAAAAATTTTTGCAATTAAAAATCTCGTTTTAGGGGTTTGGCGAGAAGCACTTTAATTGCAGGGAAAAATTCTTAGTGGGGGGTAAGGGGGGTTTGCCGGAGGTAGCCGTGTGAGTATGGGTGTTCGGGGCGTGGGTGTGTGTGGGTGTATGTGGGTGTATGGGGGGCGTGTGTGTGTGTGTGTGTGTGTGTGTGTGTGGGTGGGTATGG
>NW_026612305.1:0-25319 GCF_029931775.1 Euleptes europaea
TCTGTTAATAGTATTGTGATGCCGGCAGCTAGTACTGGCAGAGACAGTAGAAGAAGTACTGCGGTGATAAGTACAGATCATACGAAGAGGGGGGTGTTGTATTGAGTTATTGCTGGGGCTTTTATATTAATGCAGGTGGTAATAAAGTTAATAGCCCCCAGGATGGAAGAAACCCCTGCTAGGTGCAGGGAAAAAATTGTCAGGTCTACGGATGCTCCTGCATGGGCCAGGTTGGCAGCTAGTGGTGGGTAGACGGTTCAGCCAGTTCCTGCCCCGGCTTCAACTCCGGAAGAGGCCAGTAAAAGGAGTAGTGAGGGGGGCAGGAGTCAAAAGCTTATGTTGTTTATTCGTGGAAAAGCCATGTCTGGGGCCCCAATTATTAGTGGAACCAGCCAGTTTCCGAAGCCCCCGATCATTACGGGTATTACCATGAAGAAGATTATTACAAAAGCATGGGCGGTTACAACCACATTATAGATTTGGTCGTCCCCAAGAAGGGTTCCAGGCTGGCTAAGCTCAGCTCGAATTAGCAAGCTTAGGCCAGTGCCGGCTATTCCGGCCCAGGCGCCAAAAAGTAGATACAGGGTGCCGATGTCTTTGTGGTTTGTCGAAAAAAATCAACGATTGATGGTCACAGGTAGGATGGCCGAGGGCAAGGCGGTGAGCTGTAGTCTCACAGACAGAGGTTTGAGTCCTTTTCGTACCAAGCTCCGTAGCGTAGAACGCAACAAAATGCAAGTTTGGAGACGCACCCAAAAAGGTGCCGGGGCTTCTCCCGTTTTTCTATAACGGGAGAAGGTAGATTGAAGCCCGCTGGATAGGGTGTTTAGTTGTTAACTAAAGTTTTATGGGATCAAAGCCCGTCGGTCTAGGGAGGTCTTAGCTTAATTAAAGTGTCTGAGTTGCATTCAGGAGATGTATATTAGTGTTTTACAGGCCTTCAGGGAATAAGATGTGTTTCTTGTTTGGGGCTTTGAAGGCCCCTGGTTTAAATAGTTAACCTAAGTCCCTGGGGGTGGGGCGGGGTTTATATGTTGTATAGTAGTGGTGTGATTGGTAGAAGGAGGGCTGTTGTAGTAGTTGCCGTGGTTATTAGGTGTGTGTGGTTGTTTTTGAATCGTCATGTGTTTTTTGTTGTGGTTGTGGTGGGCGGGTTTGTTAGTGTAGTGAAATAGGCTAGGCGGGTATAAAAGAATAGGCTTGGTAGGCTTATTAGGGCTAATGTTGTGGCTAGTGGGGTTAGCTGGTGTAGTGTTAGTTCTTTGATAATTAGCAGTTTTGGCATGAACCCTGTTAGGGGGGGAAGGCCCCCTAGTGATATTAGTGTTAGTATTATTATGGTTAAAAGTGTAGAGGAGTTAGACCAGGTGGTAGTAAGGTCTGTGATGTTTTTTGTTGATGCTGTTAATATAGAGGTAAATATTGCTGTGGTTGCGGCTAAATAGATAATTATGGTTAGTGTTGTAAGGCTGTGGCCCATAGTTAGGGCAATTGTTAATCATCCCATATGGGCGATTGAGGAGAAGGCCATGATTTTTCGGAGTTGTGTCTGATTTAGGCCTGACCACCCCCCAATTATTGTGGATAGGAGTCCCAGCACTAGGACCAGGTTTAGTGATAGGTGGTTGTGTATTATATAAAGTAGGGCTAGGGGGGCAAGTTTTTGTCATGTTGATATGATTAGGGCGGTTATTATTGTAGACCCCTGCAGGACCTCTGGGTATCAGAAGTGTGTTGGTGCCAAGCCTAGTTTTATTGCGATGGCTACTGTTAAAATTAGTGCAGTTGAGTTGTGCGTTGGCTGTATAATTGTTCATTGTCCGGTCTGTCAGGTGTTGATCAGGCTGGCCAGGAGGATTAGGGCAGCGGCTGCAGCTTGTGTTAGGAAATATTTTGTGGCGGCTTCTGTTGCTCGTGGGTGGTGTTGTTTAGTAATGTGTGGTAGTATGGCTAGTGTATTGATTTCTAGTCCAAGTCATGCAAGTAGTCAGTGGTGGCTTGATGTGGTGATGATGGTGCCTGTCGCTAGGCTTGAGATTAGGATTGTTTGTGTTATTGGGCTTATTAGTATAGGAAGGGTTGTGTACCAACATTGTCGGGGTATGGGCCCGAAAGCTTTATTAGCTGACTTTACTAGTAGGTAGTATAATTGGAAGTACACGAAGTTTTGGGCTTCGTAGTGCAGGTTCGTAGCCTGTCTTTCTAAGGAAGTGGGAGGGGCGAGTCTCCATATCATACTCTATCAAAGTAGTCCTTAATGTTTCGGGCACACTGCCAAAGTTTGGGTTATGTTAGTGGGGGGGTGCCTGATATTGAAATGGGTGTGGCAATGTATCAGACGCAAAGGGCTAGGGTTAGTGGTAGGAAGTTTTTTCAAAGTAGGTGCATTAGTTGGTCATATCGAAATCGTGGATATGATGCGCGGATTCACAGGAAGCCCAGTGTTAACATGCAGGTTTTAATCATAATATTTATTGAAAATAGTTCTGGGGTGTTGGGGCAGTTTGGGCCTAGGAATAGGATACATGAGAGGGTGTTTATTATTAAGATGTTTGCGTATTCTGCTAGGAAGAATAGTGCGAATGGGCCGGCTGCGTATTCAACATTAAATCCTGAGACAAGCTCTGACTCGCCTTCGGTTAGGTCGAATGGGGCCCGGTTTGTTTCTGCAATTGTTGAGATGTATCATATTATTATTAGTGGTCATACACATGTTGCTAATCACGTGTTTTTTTGTGTTGTTAGCAGGGTTTGTATTGAAAATCCCCCCGTGAATATTATGGTTGATAGTACAATGATTCCTATTGTTACCTCATAAGAGATAGTTTGTGCGACTGCCCGTAGGGCGCCAACGAGGGCGTATTTTGAGTTTGTTGCTCACCCAGATCATAGAATTGAGTATACAGCAAGGCTTGAGATAGCCAGTAGTATTAATAGGCCTAAATTAGCGTCCATGATGGGGTTTGGTATTGGAATGGGGGCTCAAATTGTTAGTGACAGTAGTAGTGCTAGTATTGGTATGGCTAAAAATAGTGTTGGTGTTGATGCCGTTGGTCGGATGGGTTCTTTGGTGAAAAGTTTTAGTCCGTCTGCAATTGGTTGTAGTAGGCCGTAGGGCCCTACAATGTTTGGGCCCTTGCGTAGTTGTATGTAGCCTAGGGTTTTTCGTTCTAATAGGGTTAGGAAGGCAACTGCTAGTAGGATTGGGATGATGAGTGTTAGTGGGTTAACTACTAGGGTTATTGTGGTTTTAATTATTAGGGAGAAGATTTGAGCTTCTGTTGTAAGGGCTTAGGCCTTTTGCATAATTACCTGGCTCTGCCACCCTAAAGCGTGGCCCTGGTCTTAGGCCGCTGGTTTTGATAAATGGGCTCTTTAGTGTGGGTAAGAGCTTGGTATTAGCACGTGGGGGTCCTATTGGTGCTTCTCCCTGGGTCCTTTCGTACTGAAGGGAGAAAAACATAGATAGAAACCGACCTGGATTTCTCCGGTCTGAACTCAGATCACGTAGGACTAGTTAATCGTTGAACAAACGAACCCTTGGTAGTGGCTGCACCACCAGGATGTCCTGATCCAACATCGAGGTCGTAAACCCTCTTGGCGATAGGGGCTCTAAAAGAGGATGGCGCTGTTATCCCTGGGGTAACTTGGTTCGTTGATCTGTGTTACAGGGTCAATTTTATGGTGGTCTCATTGGCTTGTGGGTCTTTGATAGATTTTTGGTCTGTGGTCTTGGAAGTTTTGTTTATTTCCGAAGTCGCCCCAACTAAAAACAAGGCTAAGGGGGGGGGGTAGAGGCCCCGTGGTTATTAGTTTTTGTTTTAAGCTCCACAGGGTCTTTTCGTCTTATGTTTACATCCTAGCTTTTTAACTAGGGGATCAAGTTCATTGATCTGCTTTAGGAGACAGTTGGGCCCTCATTTAGCCGTTCATACTAGTCATTATTTAAGTGACAAGTGATTACGCTACCTTTGCACGGTTAGAATACCGCGGCCGTTTAAAAGATCACTGGGCAGGCAGCACCTTTAATACTTGTGTGGCTAAAGGCTATGTTTTTGGTAAACAGTTGGGGCCCTAAGTGGCTGAGTTCCTTTTGTGGCGTTTAATCTGTCTGTGCTGCACTCCTGTGTTGGGTTAACAGGGGGTTATATTATATGGTTAAAAAGTGTGTTAAATTTTTCCATTTGTGGTCTGTTATTTACTGGTAGTTTATCTATTTCCAGTTTATGGGGGTGCATGTAGAGAGCGGGGCTCTTATTACTAATTTTAACAGTGGTGTCTCTATTGTGGTAGAGTAGCTCAGTTAAGTGGTCTAGGGGTTCTTGGTTTGTTTAGTATCTTTAAGATTGTGTGCTGTGACGCGTTTAGTTTTTGGTGGCTGCTTTAAGGCCAACTGGTGTGTTTTATTTGGTGTTTTCCTCTAGGATTGGTTGTTTTCAATTACAATAAGGCTGTACCCTTATTGTATATAGTATAGGAGTGACAGTGGTAAATATGCTTGTATTTAGGTTCAGGCGTCCTATAGTTGAACTAGAATTCTTTTATTGAGCAACCAGCTATCACCAGGCTCGATAGGCGTGTCACCTCTACCTAGCAGTCTCTCCAGCCTTTTGCCACAGGGACGGGTGTACTCAAAAAGTTGCTGTTAGGTAGCTCGTCTGGGTTCGGGTGAGCAGGTTTTAGTGCGCTTTATCTGTATTTGCTTATTAAACCATGATGCAAAAGGTACAAGGTCAGATCTTTGCTTTGTTGGTGCTTGGGGTTTTTCATAGTTCTTTCATTGTTCCCTTGCGGTACTATATGCTATTGCGTCAAGTGGGTGTTTTCTATCGCCTAAAAATATACTGGTACTGGGTTAAATGGTTTGGTTTATAGTGGGGCTTGAGGTTTTGAACTGTTTGTTGAGCTGTGGAGTTTGGGCTCAAGCGGGTTTTTGTTTAAACGTTTTTCAATTGTAAGTTGAATGCTTTATATAAGTGTAAGCTACCTCTTGATTTAGTGGCCAAGTGCACTTTCCAGTACACTTACCTTGTTACGACTTGCCTCATCTGTTGGTGTTTTGTTTTTTATAAAGTGTGGTTTATTAGTTCTTGAGGAGGGTGACGGGCGGTGTGTACGTGTCCCATGGCAGGCTTCAAACAGGCTTATCTTGCTTGTTTTACTGCTAAATCCACCTTCTGGTGAAGGTTTCATGTCACTTGTGGTGTTTTCTAGTGTAGAAAATGTAGCTCATCTCTGCCCCCTTATATGCTACACCTTGACCTGACGTGTTAAATGTTATCTATCTTACTTACGGCAGTTCTTTCATAAGGTAGGTTTGCGACGGCGGTATATAGGCTGGGTAAAGGCAAAAGGGGGTAAGGTTTGGCGTGGAGTATCGATTATAGGACAAGCTCCTCTAGGTTGGTTTGGGGCACCGTCAAGTCCTTAGAGTTTTAAGTTTTTCACTTGTAATTCTCTGGCGAGTTGCTAGTGTAAGGTGCAAGTTTGGTTTATGGCCAAGCATAATAGGGTATCTAATCCTAGTTTGGGCCTTGGCTTTCGTGAGTCGATGGGGCTTAATTAATTGTGGGAGGGGTGGAGTTGTTTTTGCATTGGTTAGTATTTTACAACGTAGGTGCAGCTCAGCCTTCTTTTATTAAGTTTTAGGGGTCTAGTCACTTTTTACGCCGAGTATTATTATTTTGGGGCTTTCGTATAACCGCGGTGGCTGGCACGAAATTTACCGCCCCGTCTGGTTTAACTGTGGCTAAGTCAAGCTTTATGGCTTATACATTAATGTTTATCACTGCTGGGCCCCGTGTGGGTGTGGCGGTGCTAGGTGTCTGGGGCTAAATAGTGTGGTGTGCCTGATACCTGCTCCTGGCCTAGTGGGTAGGCACTGTGTGGGGGTTTGCACAGGGGTGTGGAGGCTTGCATGTGTAATTCGAGTTAAAAATAATAATAAGTTTAGGACCAAAACGGTGTGTTTCCGGGAAATTACTAGGATCCATAACGGCAACTTCAGGGCCGTGCTTTAGTATTATTTAAGCTACAGTAACGGAGTTGCCGTTGTGTGGTTTAGTGTGTGTAATATATATATATATATATATATATATATATATACATTTTGGGGTTTTATTTTGTGTGTGGGGAGCTGCGATTTTTGTTCTTGTGGTATTATGGCAAGTCTTGGATCGCAACTAAGAAAAAATTTTTGCAATTAAATCTCGTTTTAGGGGTTTGGCGAGAAGCACTTTAATTGCAGGGAAAAATTCTTAGTGGGGGGTAAGGGGGGTTTGCCGGAGGTAGCCGTGTGAGTATGGGCGTGTTCGGGGCGTGGGTGTGTGTGGGTGTATGTGGGTGTATGGGGGGCGTGTGTGTGTGTGTGTGTGTGTGTGTGTGTGTGGGTGGGTATGGGTATGGGTATGGGTATGGGTATGGGTGTGGGTATGGGTATGGGTATGGGTGTGGGTATGGGTGTAGGTGTAGGTGTAGGTGTAGGTATAGGTATAGGTATAGGTATAGGTGTCGTGTTTATTCATTGGTTTTTAGTCTAGTAAATAATTATATGTCCTTCGAGCATGAATAATTTACCCCTGGGTGGGCTTGTGGGATCGTGGGCCATCTTGCACCGTAGGTTCAGCAGAGTTGTTAGTTGACAGCCACTGGAAATGAGGTTGTGATATACCACCCTAAAAATAAAAATACCAGCCGCATGACAGCACAGGGATGCTATGAGTATGAGGAGACGTGTAACTAATCCTAGCAACCAAAGGCCTCTTAAAAGGCACGAGTGATACGTCAGCGATTAATGGACTTGACCTCACAGAACCAGAGGCCTTGGAAAGGGCACTGTGTGTTAGTCTACATTTCATGGACTACGAGACTGGGCACCTGGTGTGCGAATACAAGGATTGATGATCTCTCGGGATATGTCCGGTAAAGAATCAATATGTCTTAAATACATGGATTTATTAATCCACGCTTATTTGATGATATGTACTATGTAAAATCAATGATAGGATGTACTGGGACAATATTCATGGGGCAGATAGATGTATGTTGATTATACATAGTATGTATTATGTAAAATTAATAATAATATGTACTGGGACAATATTCATGGGGCAAATAAATGTATGTTGATTATACATAGTATGTAAAGGGGGACCCCCCATAACCCTAGACACTAATGGAGGTCCTGGAGTTTATAAGGTTGTTAAATGGCCATATAGGCTCCACCCCCGTGTGGGGGTGAAGCCTATTTGGGTGGGGTGGTCTCAGAAAATAGTTTAAGTGAAAACACTAGTTTTGGGGACTAGAGTTAAGAGTTGAGTCTTTTTTTTGATATACTGCGGGCGGAGGCCTTGGAGTTTATAAGGTTGTTAAGTGGCCATATAGGCTCCACCCCCGTGTGGGGGTGAAGCCTATTTGGGTGGGGTGGTCTCAGAAAATAGTTTAAGTGAAAACACTAGTTTTGGGGACTAGAGTTAAGAGTTGAGTCTTTTTTTGATATACTGCGGGCGGAGGCCTTGGAGTTTATAAGGTTGTTAAGTGGCCATATAGGCTCCACCCCCGTGTGGGGGTGAAGCCTATTTGGGTGGGGTGGTCTTAGAAAATAGTTTAAGTGAAAACACTAGTTTTGGGGACTAGAGTTAAGAGTTGAGTCTTTTTTTTGATATACTGCGGGCGGAGGCCTTGGAGTTTATAAGGTTGTTAAGTGGCCATATAGGCTCCACCCCCGTGTGGGGGTGAAGCCTATTTGGGTGGGGTGGTCTTAGAAAATAGTTTAAGTGAAAACACTAGTTTTGGGGACTAGAGTTAAGAGTTGAGTCTTTTTTTTGATATACTGCGGGCGGAGGCCTTGGAGTTTATAAGGTTGTTAAGTGGCCATATAGGCTCCACCCCCGTGTGGGGGTGAAGCCTATTTGGGTGGGGTGGTCTCAGAAAATAGTTTAAGTGAAAACACTAGTTTTGGGGACTAGAGTTAAGAGTTGAGTCTTTTTTGTATGTGGGGGTGTGAGTAGTGCCCCAGGGTTGTAATGCGTTCCAATCTTTGACTTACAAGGTCAGTGCTTTAAGTGTGGTTTAAGCTACAAGGGCTGGTGGGGTTATCAGTTTATTAGTTTATTCTCTAGTTTATTGATTGTGGGGCTTAATAGTAGGATTGTTGTGAAGTATAGGACGGAAGCTAGTTGTCCGATTATGATAAATGGGTCTTCGACTGGTTGTCCTCCGATTCAGGTTAGGATAGCGATAGTGGCGATTATGGTTCAAAATGTTAGTTGTGATAGTGGTCGGAATGTGCTTGTTCGTTGTTTTGAGTTGTGTGTAAGTGGGATTAGCAGTAGGATTATAATGGATATTATTAGGGCAAGTACTCCTCCAAGTTTGTTTGGGATGGAACGTAGGATGGCGTAGGCGAATAGGAAGTACCATTCTGGTTTGATGTGTGGTGGGGTTATTAGGGGGTTTGCTGGGGTAAAGTTTTCTGGGTCCCCAAGCAGTTGTGGGGAGAAAAGGGATAGGTACAGTAGTGTTATTATTATAAGGGCTGCCCCTAGCAGGTCTTTAGTTGAAAAGTATGGGTGGAACGGAATTTTATCTGAGTTTGAGTTTACCCCTGTTGGGTTGTTTGATCCCGTTTCGTGTAGGAATAGTATGTGTAGGATTGCAGTGGCTGAGATGATGAATGGCAGTAGGAAGTGGAAAGTGAAAAATCGTGTTAGTGTTGCGTTATCTACGGCGAACCCGCCTCAAATTCACTCTACTAGGGTGTTTCCTATATATGGAACTGCTGATAGTAGGTTTGTGATTACGGTAGCCCCTCAGAATGATATCTGTCCCCATGGCAGGACATAGCCCACGAACGCGGTTGCTATTACTAGGAATAGTAGGGCCACGCCGATGTTTCAGGTCTCTTTGTATAAGTATGAGCCGTAGTATAGGCCTCGCCCGATGTGTATATAAAGGCAGATAAAAAATATGGAGGCGCCGTTGGCGTGGATGTTTCGGATTAGTCAGCCGTGTTGTACGTCACGACAGATGTGGGCGATTGATGAGAATGCTGTGGAGGTGTCTGCGGTGTAGTGCATGGCCAAGAATAGGCCGGTGGAGATTTGGATTAGTAGGCACAGCCCTAACAAGGACCCAAAGTTTCATCAAGCGGAGATGTTTGATGGTGTGGGGAGGTCAATAAATGAGTTGTTTATTATTTTGATTATTGGGTGTGTTTTTCGGATTGGGGTCATTATTGGTTTTTATAGTTGAATAACAACGGTGGTTTTTCGTATCACAGGTTTTGGCATGGCCAAATGAAAATTATGTCGTACTTTGTTTTTTTTACTGTGTTGTGTATGGTGTTGGGGTTTATTGGTGTAGCGTCAAATCCTTCTCCTGTTTTTGGGGCGATGGGACTTGTAGTGTCTGCGTTGGGTGGTAGTGTGGTGTTAGTTATTTTTGGTGGGTCCTTTATTGCATTGGTGTTATTTTTAATTTATTTAGGTGGGATATTGGTAGTCTTTGCTTATTCTGTGGCACTTTCAGCAGACCAATATCCTGAGGTGTGGTTGGATTACTCTGTTTTGTATTATGTGTTTGGGTATTTTATATTAGTTTTGTTTTTAGTTTGGTACTTTGGAGGGTTGTCTATTGATGGGTGTGGGGCGTCTGGTGGGGACGATTTTGGTTTTGAGGGTACTCGGACTGATTTTAGTGGTGTTGCATTGATATATTCTTTGGGCGGGCCGTTATTATTGTTGTGTGGGGGGAGTTTAATGGTGGCCCTGTTTGTTGTCCTTGAGTTAACTCGAGGGTCGAGTTTTGGGGGGCTACGTGCGGTTTAGTAGTATGTGGTAATTGCGGCGGCTAGAGTGGCAATAAGTATGACTAGGTATGTTTTGATGTGTCCGGTGTGTGATTTGGACAGTTTTTTAGCTAGGGCGGTGTTAATTAATATGGCTGTTTTTGGGGCGATGGCCTCATATCAGATAAGGTCATTTAAGTGCATAGCGGTGTTTTGTCCGAATTGTATGTTGTATTTTGGTTGGGCTCGGTGTGCAAGGGTGTTAAAGAACCCCAGTTGTGTTGAGGATGTACTTGGTGTACTTTGTTTTGGTTTTAATAGGTTGGATGTTTGTATGGTGATATCTATAGCACATAGCAGGCCTACTAGCGTGATAATTGTGGCGGCTAGTTTTGTAATTGGGCCCATTGTTATTGTTTGGGGTGGGGTTGGTAGTATTGTTGTGGCCACAAATAGGCCAGATATAATACTTCCTATGGCGAGTCGTACTAGGGGTCGAGTCTGGCTTGGGTTTGTTTCTGCTGGGGTTGTAGTTGTGTTGTATCGAGGCTTATTTGTTTGGACATAAAAGGTTAGGCGTAGGCTGTAGGCGGCTGTAAGGGCGGTAGCAATAATAGTGGTTGATAGGGCTCAGGCGTTTAAGTGTGATGTGTTTATTGTTTCAATGATTACGTCTTTAGTGTAAAATCCAGCTAGGAAGGGGGCCCCTGTTAGGGCTAGGTTGCCGATAGTTATACAGGTTGTGGTTAGCGGTATTGTTTTTTGGGTGCTTCCTATTTTTCGGATGTCTTGTTCGTCCCCGAGATTATGAATTACTGAACCTGCGCATAGGAATAGTATGGCCTTGAAAAAGGCGTGTGTGGTGATGTGTAGGTATGTTAACTGTGGCTGGTTTAGTCCTAGTGTTAGTATTATTAGGCCGAGCTGGCTTGAGGTGGAGAAGGCAATGATCTTTTTGATATCGTTTTGTGTGAGGGCACAGAGTGCTGCAAAGGTTGTAGTTATTGCTCCTAGGCATAGGCAGAGGGTAGTTGTGGCCTGGCTGTTTTGTATTATTGGGAATAGCCGGGCCAGTAGAAAAATTCCGGCAACGACTATTGTGCTAGAGTGAAGTAGTGCTGATACTGGGGTTGGGCCTTCTATGGCTGCTGGCAGCCATGGGTGTAGCCCAAATTGGGCGGATTTTCCCATGGCTGCTAAGACTAGGCCTAGTAGTGGCAGGGTGGGGGGGGTCGTATGTGAGAATGTTTGTTGTACGTCCCATGTGTTGTAGTGTATTGCGAATCAAGCTAAAGACAGGATTAGTCCAATGTCTCCGATTCGGTTGTATATAACAGCTTGTAGGGCGGATGTGTTTGCATTGGTGCGCCCGTGCCACCACCCGATTAGTAAGAAGGATATGATGCCTACCCCTTCCCAGCCAACAAATAGTTGTAATAGGCTGTTTGCTGTTGTTATGGTTATTATGGCTAGGAGGAATAGTATTAAGTATTTTATAAATTTGTTTTTGTTCGGGTCTAGTTTTATATATCAATCTGAGAACTCCAGGATGGCCCAGGTGATAAATAGGGCTGTTGTTATAAACGTGGTAGAGTAAATATCAAATAGGAAGCTGATATTAATGTTGAAGGACGTTTGTAGTCAGGTAGCGTTGGTTATAGTTGTTTGTATTCCGTAGTTGATAAAAATATTGGTTGGAATTAGGCTTGTCAGGCAGGCAAGTTTAGTAGTTTGTGTGAAGTAGCCCGAGGCTTGTGTAATAAACATAGAGGTAATAATAGGGGCAATAAGGACTAGCAGGGTTGAAATTATGGTTGAGTAGAATAGTATGGAGGTCATGTACTTTCACTTGGAGTTGCACCAAGTAGTGTTAATGCCTAAGATTAAAGGAAGGTCTAATATCCTTTGAAAGTCTTGGGTTATAATGTGGAGTGGTCCGGAGAATTTAACTTCGGTAATTTGAATTAGCAGTTCCAATTTGTGTCGTCCCTCTCGGTATGCAAGGGGCGGGGTGCCCCTGTTGTTAAGTCCACAGCTTAGTGTTTTGATCAAACTATGCCTACTTCTGGGTGCTACAGGATTAGTTTTGGGTTTATAATTAATAGTGCCATAGGGATGAGGTGAAGGGCTATTAATAGGTGTTCTCGGGTGTTTGAGGGTGGGTGGGAGGTATTTGTTGGTGTTTTGTTTCGTTGCGTTATAATGAAGACATATAGGGAGTATAGGGCGGTTAATAGCGTCGTTAGGCCTGTTAAGATGATTGTTATGGTGGCTCAGTTTATAGCAGAAGTAATGATTATTAATTCCCCCATCAGGTTGATTGTAGGGGGTAGGGCCATGTTGGCTAAGTTTGCCATAAGTCATCATGTGGCTATAAGTGGGAGGGTGAGTTGAAGGCCCCGTGTTATTAATAAAGTTCGAGTGTGGGTTCGTTCATAGTTTGTGTTGGCTAGGCAAAATAGTATAGAAGAGGCTAATCCGTGGGCGACCATTAGAATTATTGTTCCTGAGATACTTCATGGGGTCTGAATTAGGGCTCCTGCAGTTACAAGGCCTATGTGGCTTACTGAGGAGTAGGCAATGATGGATTTTAAGTCTGTTTGACGTAGGCAAATGAGGCTGGTTATAATTATTCCCCAGAGGGCTAGAATAATGAGGGGGTAGCACATAGTTTGTGTTGTTGGGTTTAGGATTGGGGTGATTCGGATGATGCCGTATCCTCCCAGTTTAAGAAGTACGGCGGCCAGGATTATTGATCCAGCGATTGGGGCCTCAACGTGTGCTTTTGGTAGTCATAAGTGCATGGAGTATAGGGGTATTTTTACTATAAATGCTAGAAGACATGATAGTCATACTAGTGAGTTGGTTCATGTTATTAGTATTTCTGGGTGCTTTATTGACATTATTAGTGGTGTTGTGTGGTAGTTGTGGGTGTATGAATATAAAATTATTACTAATAGTGGGAGTGAGCCGGATAGTGTATAGAACAGGAAATAAGTGCCTGCGGCGAGTCGCTCTGTTTGGCTGCCCCAACGCGTGATAAGGATTAGTGTTGGGATTAGTGTTGCTTCAAATAACAGGTAGAATAGTATTAAGTTGTTTGAGGCGAATGTTAGAATTAGGGTGGTTTGTAGCAGAGCACAGGTTGATAAGAACAGGCGTTGTCGGGACTGAGGCTCTTTGGCCATGTGGCTTTGGCTTGCTACTACTATAAGTGGGAGCAATCAGGATGAAAGAATAGTCAGGGGGGTTGAGAATTGGTCGAGTGTTATCCATGTGTTGACATGTCAGATTTTTGTTAGTGTGGGGGCGTTTAATTGTCCTATTAATAGGAGTGTTGTTGTTATAGATAGGGCCGTATAAATGTGGAAGGTGTATTTAGTTGGGGCTAAAAGGGCGGTTGGGACTAGTATTACTGTTGCTATGGTTAGTTTTAGCATTTTAATAGGCTTATGGTTTTTAGGTGGTCTGTTGCGTGAGTGCGGGAGGATGCAGCTAATAGGGCCAGTCCTGCTCCTGCCTCACATGCGGACATGGTCAAGAGGGTAATTGGAAGGGTGGCAGTGGTTGACAGGTGTTGGGTTAAGGAGATAGCACTAAGTCCAATAAATAGGCTTAAAAGCAGGCCCTCGATGCATAGAAGGGCAGATACAAGATGTTTACGGTGGAGTGCTAGTCCTATAAGGCTTAGGGTAAAGATGGCTAGTATCAGTAGGTGTTGAGGTAGCATAGTTAGTGGCCCCATTATTTTGGGATGTACTAAGTCGAAATTAGTGATCTTGCTTTAGATTAGCCTCTATATTCTGCTCATTCTAGTCCTCCTTGGGATCACTCATAGACTAGGCCCAGGGCTAGTAGGGTGATAATTGTTGTAGTTCATATAAGGGTTGAATTGGGGGAGGGTAAGTTAATAGCTCACGGGGTTGGTAGGAGTAGGGCGACTTCTAGGTCAAAAAGTAGGAATAAGATAGCGACTAGAAAAAATCGCAATGAGAAAGGTAGTCGTGCTGAACCGACTGGGTCAAAGCCGCATTCGTATGGGGACAATTTTTCTGTGTCAGGGGTGGCTTGTGGTAGTCAAAAGCTAATGATGATTAGGGCGGCGGTTAGTGCGGTGGATATTAGAGTTACTATTATAATGTTTATTACTTCCTCTTAGGGTTAATTATGAGCTAAGGCTTTGTGAGTGGAAGTCACCTGTACTTTTAAATACTAAGGAAGTTATGAACCTCATCAATAGATTGAGATGTAAAGGAAGAGTCAAACAACGTCTACAAAGTGTCAGTATCATGCGGCCGCTTCGAATCCAAAGTGGTGGTCAGTGGTGAAGTGGAATTTTATTTGGCGTAGCAGGCAGACTACTAGGAAGCTAGTCCCAATGATTACATGTAGTCCGTGGAAGCCAGTGGCCACAAAAAAGGTGGTGCCATAGGCTCCGTCTGCTACTGTGAAAGAGGCCTCCAGATATTCTATAGCCTGTAGTAGTGTAAAGTAGGCCCCCAGTATGATTGTAAGCACTAGGGCCTGTATGGCCTCTTTTCGTTCTCCTCCTATGATTGAATGGTGGGCTCAGGTTACTGTAACACCTGATGCCAGTAGTACTGCGGTATTAAGTAGGGGAACTTCAAACGGGTTTAGGGGAGTAATTCCGCTTGGGGGTCAACAACCTCCAAGCTCTGGTGTAGGTGCAAGGCTTGAGTGATAGAATGCTCAAAAGAACCCGATGAAAAAGAAAACCTCTGAGGCAATGAATAAAATTATGCCATAACGAAGTCCCTGTTGAACTTGGTGGGTGTGGTGGCCTTGGTAGGTTCCTTCCCGAACAACATCTCGTCATCATTGCAGTATTGTTAATAGTATAGTGGTAAGGCCGATGGTTATTAATGTATTTGAGCCAAAGTGGAACCATATTGCGAGCCCAGAGGTTATTAATAAGGCTGCAATGGCCCCTGTTAGGGGCCATGGGCTTTGGTCTACTATGTGGAAGCTGTGGGCTTGGTGGGTCATTAAACGTTTTCTTGTAGGTAGAGACTTAATAATAGTACGAATACATATGCTTGGATCATTGCAACAGCGACTTCTAGGGCGGTTAACAATAGGAGGGTGACTGAGGTTAGCACTGATACTGATGGTATTAATGGCATTAATACAAGTGTGGCTGTTGAGATAAGTTGGATTAACAGGTGTCCTGCAGTTAGGTTTGCAGTAAGACGCACCCCCAGGGCTAGGGGTCGAATTAATAGGCTAGCTGTTTCGATAATTACTAAAATTGGAACTAGCGGGGTGGGTGTGCCCATGGGTAGTAGGTGTCCGATGGAGGCGGTGGGCTGGTTTCAAAGCCCAACAAGTACTGTAAATAGTCATATTGGTAGGGCCAGGCTTATGTTTATGGATAGTTGTGTGGTGGGGGTAAATGTGTATGGTAATAGCCCTAGCAGGTTGATTGTTAATAGGTATAACAAAATTGTTAATAGAAGCAGTGCTCAGGGGTGTCCTGTCTTACTGATTGGGGATATTAGTTGTTTTGTGGCGGTTTTTATTAGTCATAGTTTTAGTGCCCATGTGCGGCTTGGTATTAGATGTGTTTGTGAGTGAAATAGTGTTGTTGGGGCCAGTAGGGCAAGCAGGATTAATGGGACTCCTATTATCTGTGGGGTTGCGAATTGGTCGAATAGGTTTAACATCATAATCAGGATCAGCATGGGGGCTGGGTGCTTAGGGGTTTTGTAGTTGGTTGGTTGGCTATCTGGTGTTTTAACAGCTTTGGTTTTATTATAAGGAGGGTGATAAACCATACGGTTAACATAATTATAAGTCACGGAGCGGGGTTTAGTTGGGGCACGTCTTTAAGTGGTTATTGTTCCAATCTTTGGCTTAAAAGGCCAATGCTATTATGTAAAGCTTCTTAAAGATTGAAGTATCATGTTAGACCATAATTCGAAGTTGTCTAGGGTGGTGGCTTCTACTACAATGGGCATAAAGCTGTGGTTTGACCCGCAGATTTCTGAGCACTGGCCGTAAAATAGGCCTGGGGAAGCTGTAGTAAATGTTGTCTGGTTTAGTCGCCCAGGGATTGCATCGGTTTTAATGCCTAGTGAGGGGACGGCTCAAGAGTGAAGGACGTCTTCGGCTGAAATTAACATGCGGATCGGGGACTCTACGGGTACAACTATTCGGTGGTCTGTCTCTAGTAGTCGAATGGCCCCTGATCACAGGTCTGTTGTTGGGGTCATATAGGAGTCAAATGTTAGGTTTTCATAGTCTGTGTATTCGTAGCTTCAATATCATTGGTGTCCAAGGGCCTTAATTGTTAGGTGTGGGTTGTTAATCTCATCTATTAGGTACAGGATTCGTAAGGACGGCAGTGCAATTATGATTAGAATGATAGACGGCAGGACTGTTCAGATTATTTCAACTGCTTGGGCATCTATTGTGTTAGTGTGCGTTAGTGTGGTTGTTATTATAAGAGAGATAATATATAGGACGAAGGCGCTGATAAGGAATACGATTATAAGTGCGTGGTCGTGGAAGTGGAGGAGCTCTTCTATGATGGGGGATGCTGCGTCTTGGAATCCTAGTTGGGCAGGTTGTGCCATTGAGTCTCACAGGGGTTAGACTGTAATTTAGCCCTGACAGTGCTATGTAATAATTTACTAGAGGCTCGTGTTTGATAAGAGAGGGGTACGCAGTGGGCGTACGTTTAGCTTGAAACTAAAAGGTGGGGGTTCGAGTCCCTCGTCTCTTGGCAGGTTAAGATTGGACAAAGGCTGGTTCTTCATACGTGTGGTATGGGGGCGGGCAGCCGTGGAGTCACTCTAGGTTGACGTGTGTTAGTTCTGTGTTATTTGGGGTCCGTTTGGCAGAAAATGCCTCTCAGATAATATATATTATTATGATGACGGCAACAAGTGATGTTAGTGATCCAATTGATGAGACAGTGTTCCATAGTGTGTAGGCGTCTGGGTAGTCTGAGTACCGTCGTGGCATTCCAGCAAGACCTAAAAAGTGTTGGGGGAAGAATGTTATGTTTACGCCAATAAATATAACCCCGAATTGGGCTTTTGTTAAAGTGCTATGTAATGAGAAGCCAGTAAATAGTGGAAATCAGTGTACGAATCCGCCTATAATTGCAAATACTGCTCCTATAGATAAGACGTAGTGGAAGTGTGCGACTACGTAGTATGTGTCATGTAATACAATATCCAGGGATGAGTTTGCTAAGACGATCCCGGTTAGTCCGCCCACGGTAAACAGGAAGATAAAGCCAAGAGCCCACAGCAAGGCTGCGTCTCATTTGATTAGTCCGCCATGAAGGGTTGCTAACCAGCTGAATACTTTTACCCCAGTTGGGATTGCAATAATTATTGTGGCAGAGGTAAAGTATGCGCGGGTGTCTACATCCATGCCAACTGTGAATATATGGTGGGCTCAGACGATAAAACCAAGGAATCCGATAGAGACCATGGCCCACACCATGCCCATGTAGCCAAAGGGCTCTTTTTTACCAGCGTAGTATGCTACGATGTGGGAGATCATACCAAATCCGGGTAAAATTAAGATGTAAACTTCTGGGTGCCCAAAAAATCAGAACAGGTGTTGGTATAGCACGGGGTCTCCTCCGCCTGCCGGGTCAAAGAAGGTGGTGTTTAGGTTTCGGTCTGTTAATAGTATTGTGATGCCGGCAGCTAGTACTGGCAGAGACAGTAGAAGAAGTACTGCGGTGATAAGTACAGATCATACGAAGAGGGGGGTGTTGTATTGAGTTATTGCTGGGGCTTTTATATTAATGCAGGTGGTAATAAAGTTAATAGCCCCCAGGATGGAAGAAACCCCTGCTAGGTGCAGGGAAAAAATTGTCAGGTCTACGGATGCTCCTGCATGGGCCAGGTTGGCAGCTAGTGGTGGGTAGACGGTTCAGCCAGTTCCTGCCCCGGCTTCAACTCCGGAAGAGGCCAGTAAAAGGAGTAGTGAGGGGGGCAGGAGTCAAAAGCTTATGTTGTTTATTCGTGGAAAAGCCATGTCTGGGGCCCCAATTATTAGTGGAACCAGCCAGTTTCCGAAGCCCCCGATCATTACGGGTATTACCATGAAGAAGATTATTACAAAAGCATGGGCGGTTACAACCACATTATAGATTTGGTCGTCCCCAAGAAGGGTTCCAGGCTGGCTAAGCTCAGCTCGAATTAGCAAGCTTAGGCCAGTGCCGGCTATTCCGGCCCAGGCGCCAAAAAGTAGATACAGGGTGCCGATGTCTTTGTGGTTTGTCGAAAAAAATCAACGATTGATGGTCACAGGTAGGATGGCCGAGGGCAAGGCGGTGAGCTGTAGTCTCACAGACAGAGGTTTGAGTCCTTTTCGTACCAAGCTCCGTAGCGTAGAACGCAACAAAATGCAAGTTTGGAGACGCACCCAAAAAGGTGCCGGGGCTTCTCCCGTTTTTCTATAACGGGAGAAGGTAGATTGAAGCCCGCTGGATAGGGTGTTTAGTTGTTAACTAAAGTTTTATGGGATCAAAGCCCGTCGGTCTAGGGAGGTCTTAGCTTAATTAAAGTGTCTGAGTTGCATTCAGGAGATGTATATTAGTGTTTTACAGGCCTTCAGGGAATAAGATGTGTTTCTTGTTTGGGGCTTTGAAGGCCCCTGGTTTAAATAGTTAACCTAAGTCCCTGGGGGTGGGGCGGGGTTTATATGTTGTATAGTAGTGGTGTGATTGGTAGAAGGAGGGCTGTTGTAGTAGTTGCCGTGGTTATTAGGTGTGTGTGGTTGTTTTTGAATCGTCATGTGTTTTTTGTTGTGGTTGTGGTGGGCGGGTTTGTTAGTGTAGTGAAATAGGCTAGGCGGGTATAAAAGAATAGGCTTGGTAGGCTTATTAGGGCTAATGTTGTGGCTAGTGGGGTTAGCTGGTGTAGTGTTAGTTCTTTGATAATTAGCAGTTTTGGCATGAACCCTGTTAGGGGGGGAAGGCCCCCTAGTGATATTAGTGTTAGTATTATTATGGTTAAAAGTGTAGAGGAGTTAGACCAGGTGGTAGTAAGGTCTGTGATGTTTTTTGTTGATGCTGTTAATATAGAGGTAAATATTGCTGTGGTTGCGGCTAAATAGATAATTATGGTTAGTGTTGTAAGGCTGTGGCCCATAGTTAGGGCAATTGTTAATCATCCCATATGGGCGATTGAGGAGAAGGCCATGATTTTTCGGAGTTGTGTCTGATTTAGGCCTGACCACCCCCCAATTATTGTGGATAGGAGTCCCAGCACTAGGACCAGGTTTAGTGATAGGTGGTTGTGTATTATATAAAGTAGGGCTAGGGGGGCAAGTTTTTGTCATGTTGATATGATTAGGGCGGTTATTATTGTAGACCCCTGCAGGACCTCTGGGTATCAGAAGTGTGTTGGTGCCAAGCCTAGTTTTATTGCGATGGCTACTGTTAAAATTAGTGCAGTTGAGTTGTGCGTTGGCTGTATAATTGTTCATTGTCCGGTCTGTCAGGTGTTGATCAGGCTGGCCAGGAGGATTAGGGCAGCGGCTGCAGCTTGTGTTAGGAAATATTTTGTGGCGGCTTCTGTTGCTCGTGGGTGGTGTTGTTTAGTAATGTGTGGTAGTATGGCTAGTGTATTGATTTCTAGTCCAAGTCATGCAAGTAGTCAGTGGTGGCTTGATGTGGTGATGATGGTGCCTGTCGCTAGGCTTGAGATTAGGATTGTTTGTGTTATTGGGCTTATTAGTATAGGAAGGGTTGTGTACCAACATTGTCGGGGTATGGGCCCGAAAGCTTTATTAGCTGACTTTACTAGTAGGTAGTATAATTGGAAGTACACGAAGTTTTGGGCTTCGTAGTGCAGGTTCGTAGCCTGTCTTTCTAAGGAAGTGGGAGGGGCGAGTCTCCATATCATACTCTATCAAAGTAGTCCTTAATGTTTCGGGCACACTGCCAAAGTTTGGGTTATGTTAGTGGGGGGGTGCCTGATATTGAAATGGGTGTGGCAATGTATCAGACGCAAAGGGCTAGGGTTAGTGGTAGGAAGTTTTTTCAAAGTAGGTGCATTAGTTGGTCATATCGAAATCGTGGATATGATGCGCGGATTCACAGGAAGCCCAGTGTTAACATGCAGGTTTTAATCATAATATTTATTGAAAATAGTTCTGGGGTGTTGGGGCAGTTTGGGCCTAGGAATAGGATACATGAGAGGGTGTTTATTATTAAGATGTTTGCGTATTCTGCTAGGAAGAATAGTGCGAATGGGCCGGCTGCGTATTCAACATTAAATCCTGAGACAAGCTCTGACTCGCCTTCGGTTAGGTCGAATGGGGCCCGGTTTGTTTCTGCAATTGTTGAGATGTATCATATTATTATTAGTGGTCATACACATGTTGCTAATCACGTGTTTTTTTGTGTTGTTAGCAGGGTTTGTATTGAAAATCCCCCCGTGAATATTATGGTTGATAGTACAATGATTCCTATTGTTACCTCATAAGAGATAGTTTGTGCGACTGCCCGTAGGGCGCCAACGAGGGCGTATTTTGAGTTTGTTGCTCACCCAGATCATAGAATTGAGTATACAGCAAGGCTTGAGATAGCCAGTAGTATTAATAGGCCTAAATTAGCGTCCATGATGGGGTTTGGTATTGGAATGGGGGCTCAAATTGTTAGTGACAGTAGTAGTGCTAGTATTGGTATGGCTAAAAATAGTGTTGGTGTTGATGCCGTTGGTCGGATGGGTTCTTTGGTGAAAAGTTTTAGTCCGTCTGCAATTGGTTGTAGTAGGCCGTAGGGCCCTACAATGTTTGGGCCCTTGCGTAGTTGTATGTAGCCTAGGGTTTTTCGTTCTAATAGGGTTAGGAAGGCAACTGCTAGTAGGATTGGGATGATGAGTGTTAGTGGGTTAACTACTAGGGTTATTGTGGTTTTAATTATTAGGGAGAAGATTTGAGCTTCTGTTGTAAGGGCTTAGGCCTTTTGCATAATTACCTGGCTCTGCCACCCTAAAGCGTGGCCCTGGTCTTAGGCCGCTGGTTTTGATAAATGGGCTCTTTAGTGTGGGTAAGAGCTTGGTATTAGCACGTGGGGGTCCTATTGGTGCTTCTCCCTGGGTCCTTTCGTACTGAAGGGAGAAAAACATAGATAGAAACCGACCTGGATTTCTCCGGTCTGAACTCAGATCACGTAGGACTAGTTAATCGTTGAACAAACGAACCCTTGGTAGTGGCTGCACCACCAGGATGTCCTGATCCAACATCGAGGTCGTAAACCCTCTTGGCGATAGGGGCTCTAAAAGAGGATGGCGCTGTTATCCCTGGGGTAACTTGGTTCGTTGATCTGTGTTACAGGGTCAATTTTATGGTGGTCTCATTGGCTTGTGGGTCTTTGATAGATTTTTGGTCTGTGGTCTTGGAAGTTTTGTTTATTTCCGAAGTCGCCCCAACTAAAAACAAGGCTAAGGGGGGGGGGTAGAGGCCCCGTGGTTATTAGTTTTTGTTTTAAGCTCCACAGGGTCTTTTCGTCTTATGTTTACATCCTAGCTTTTTAACTAGGGGATCAAGTTCATTGATCTGCTTTAGGAGACAGTTGGGCCCTCATTTAGCCGTTCATACTAGTCATTATTTAAGTGACAAGTGATTACGCTACCTTTGCACGGTTAGAATACCGCGGCCGTTTAAAAGATCACTGGGCAGGCAGCACCTTTAATACTTGTGTGGCTAAAGGCTATGTTTTTGGTAAACAGTTGGGGCCCTAAGTGGCTGAGTTCCTTTTGTGGCGTTTAATCTGTCTGTGCTGCACTCCTGTGTTGGGTTAACAGGGGGTTATATTATATGGTTAAAAAGTGTGTTAAATTTTTCCATTTGTGGTCTGTTATTTACTGGTAGTTTATCTATTTCCAGTTTATGGGGGTGCATGTAGAGAGCGGGGCTCTTATTACTAATTTTAACAGTGGTGTCTCTATTGTGGTAGAGTAGCTCAGTTAAGTGGTCTAGGGGTTCTTGGTTTGTTTAGTATCTTTAAGATTGTGTGCTGTGACGCGTTTAGTTTTTGGTGGCTGCTTTAAGGCCAACTGGTGTGTTTTATTTGGTGTTTTCCTCTAGGATTGGTTGTTTTCAATTACAATAAGGCTGTACCCTTATTGTATATAGTATAGGAGTGACAGTGGTAAATATGCTTGTATTTAGGTTCAGGCGTCCTATAGTTGAACTAGAATTCTTTTATTGAGCAACCAGCTATCACCAGGCTCGATAGGCGTGTCACCTCTACCTAGCAGTCTCTCCAGCCTTTTGCCACAGGGACGGGTGTACTCAAAAAGTTGCTGTTAGGTAGCTCGTCTGGGTTCGGGTGAGCAGGTTTTAGTGCGCTTTATCTGTATTTGCTTATTAAACCATGATGCAAAAGGTACAAGGTCAGATCTTTGCTTTGTTGGTGCTTGGGGTTTTTCATAGTTCTTTCATTGTTCCCTTGCGGTACTATATGCTATTGCGTCAAGTGGGTGTTTTCTATCGCCTAAAAATATACTGGTACTGGGTTAAATGGTTTGGTTTATAGTGGGGCTTGAGGTTTTGAACTGTTTGTTGAGCTGTGGAGTTTGGGCTCAAGCGGGTTTTTGTTTAAACGTTTTTCAATTGTAAGTTGAATGCTTTATATAAGTGTAAGCTACCTCTTGATTTAGTGGCCAAGTGCACTTTCCAGTACACTTACCTTGTTACGACTTGCCTCATCTGTTGGTGTTTTGTTTTTTATAAAGTGTGGTTTATTAGTTCTTGAGGAGGGTGACGGGCGGTGTGTACGTGTCCCATGGCAGGCTTCAAACAGGCTTATCTTGCTTGTTTTACTGCTAAATCCACCTTCTGGTGAAGGTTTCATGTCACTTGTGGTGTTTTCTAGTGTAGAAAATGTAGCTCATCTCTGCCCCCTTATATGCTACACCTTGACCTGACGTGTTAAATGTTATCTATCTTACTTACGGCAGTTCTTTCATAAGGTAGGTTTGCGACGGCGGTATATAGGCTGGGTAAAGGCAAAAGGGGGTAAGGTTTGGCGTGGAGTATCGATTATAGGACAAGCTCCTCTAGGTTGGTTTGGGGCACCGTCAAGTCCTTAGAGTTTTAAGTTTTTCACTTGTAATTCTCTGGCGAGTTGCTAGTGTAAGGTGCAAGTTTGGTTTATGGCCAAGCATAATAGGGTATCTAATCCTAGTTTGGGCCTTGGCTTTCGTGAGTCGATGGGGCTTAATTAATTGTGGGAGGGGTGGAGTTGTTTTTGCATTGGTTAGTATTTTACAACGTAGGTGCAGCTCAGCCTTCTTTTATTAAGTTTTAGGGGTCTAGTCACTTTTTACGCCGAGTATTATTATTTTGGGGCTTTCGTATAACCGCGGTGGCTGGCACGAAATTTACCGCCCCGTCTGGTTTAACTGTGGCTAAGTCAAGCTTTATGGCTTATACATTAATGTTTATCACTGCTGGGCCCCGTGTGGGTGTGGCGGTGCTAGGTGTCTGGGGCTAAATAGTGTGGTGTGCCTGATACCTGCTCCTGGCCTAGTGGGTAGGCACTGTGTGGGGGTTTGCACAGGGGTGTGGAGGCTTGCATGTGTAATTCGAGTTAAAAATAATAATAAGTTTAGGACCAAAACGGTGTGTTTCCGGGAAATTACTAGGATCCATAACGGCAACTTCAGGGCCGTGCTTTAGTATTATTTAAGCTACAGTAACGGAGTTGCCGTTGTGTGGTTTAGTGTGTGTAATATATATATATATATATATATATATATATATACATTTTGGGGTTTTATTTTGTGTGTGGGGAGCTGCGATTTTTGTTCTTGTGGTATTATGGCAAGTCTTGGATCGCAACTAAGAAAAAATTTTTGCAATTAAATCTCGTTTTAGGGGTTTGGCGAGAAGCACTTTAATTGCAGGGAAAAATTCTTAGTGGGGGGTAAGGGGGGTTTGCCGGAGGTAGCCGTGTGAGTATGGGCGTGTTCGGGGCGTGGGTGTGTGTGGGTGTATGTGGGTGTATGGGGGGCGTGTGTGTGTGTGTGTGTGTGTGTGTGTGTGTGTGTGTGGTATGGGTATGGGTATGGGTATGGGTATGGGTGTGGGTATGGGTATGGGTATGGGTGTGGGTATGGGTGTAGGTGTAGGTGTAGGTGTAGGTATAGGTATAGGTATAGGTATAGGTGTCGTGTTTATTCATTGGTTTTTAGTCTAGTAAATAATTATATGTCCTTCGAGCATGAATAATTTACCCCTGGGTGGGCTTGTGGGATCGTGGGCCATCTTGCACCGTAGGTTCAGCAGAGTTGTTAGTTGACAGCCACTGGAAATGAGGTTGTGATATACCACCCTAAAAATAAAAATACCAGCCGCATGACAGCACAGGGATGCTATGAGTATGAGGAGACGTGTAACTAATCCTAGCAACCAAAGGCCTCTTAAAAGGCACGAGTGATACGTCAGCGATTAATGGACTTGACCTCACAGAACCAGAGGCCTTGGAAAGGGCACTGTGTGTTAGTCTACATTTCATGGACTACGAGACTGGGCACCTGGTGTGCGAATACAAGGATTGATGATCTCTCGGGATAGTCCGGTAAAGAATCAATATGTCTTAAATACATGGATTTATTAATCCACGCTTATTTGATGATATGTACTATGTAAAATCAATGATAGGATGTACTGGGACAATATTCATGGGGCAGATAGATGTATGTTGATTATACATAGTATGTATTATGTAAAATTAATAATAATATGTACTGGGACAATATTCATGGGGCAAATAAATGTATGTTGATTATACATAGTATGTAAAGGGGGACCCCCCATAACCCTAGACACTAATGGAGGTCCTGGAGTTTATAAGGTTGTTAAATGGCCATATAGGCTCCACCCCCGTGTGGGGGTGAAGCCTATTTGGGTGGGGTGGTCTCAGAAAATAGTTTAAGTGAAAACACTAGTTTTGGGGACTAGAGTTAAGAGTTGAGTCTTTTTTTTGATATACTGCGGGCGGAGGCCTTGGAGTTTATAAGGTTGTTAAGTGGCCATATAGGCTCCACCCCCGTGTGGGGGTGAAGCCTATTTGGGTGGGGTGGTCTCAGAAAATAGTTTAAGTGAAAACACTAGTTTTGGGGACTAGAGTTAAGAGTTGAGTCTTTTTTTGATATACTGCGGGCGGAGGCCTTGGAGTTTATAAGGTTGTTAAGTGGCCATATAGGCTCCACCCCCGTGTGGGGGTGAAGCCTATTTGGGTGGGGTGGTCTTAGAAAATAGTTTAAGTGAAAACACTAGTTTTGGGGACTAGAGTTAAGAGTTGAGTCTTTTTTTTGATATACTGCGGGCGGAGGCCTTGGAGTTTATAAGGTTGTTAAGTGGCCATATAGGCTCCACCCCCGTGTGGGGGTGAAGCCTATTTGGGTGGGGTGGTCTTAGAAAATAGTTTAAGTGAAAACACTAGTTTTGGGGACTAGAGTTAAGAGTTGAGTCTTTTTTTTGATATACTGCGGGCGGAGGCCTTGGAGTTTATAAGGTTGTTAAGTGGCCA